>NW_026800175.1:0-167855 GCF_032191835.1 Heteronotia binoei
AAAAATACATCTTATCCAACCCTAAATCCAACCCCAATATTCACCGAAACATAAGTGTGTCCTGAACTCTAACCCTAACCCTTACCATATGGGCCCATTCATTCTAATGAATCTCATAGGCTATAATGGAGAATGGAAAAACATCCAAAAAATTTTACCATCAAGAGTATACCATTCAGTGTGATATTAAAAATACATCTTATCCAACCCTAAACCCAACCCCAATATTCACCCAAACATAAGTGCTTCCAGAACTCTAACCCTAACACTAACCCTTACCATATGGGCCCATTCATTCTAATGAATCTCATAGGCTATAATGGAGAATGGAAAAACACACAAAAATTTTCCCGATCAACAGTGTACCATTCAGTGTTATTTTAAAAATTCATCTTATCCAACCCTAAACCCAACCCCAATATTCACCAAAACATAAGTGTGTCCTGAACTCTAACCCTAACCCTAACCCTTACCATATGGGCCCATTCATTCTAATGAATCTCATAGGCTATAATGGAGAATGGAAAAACATCCAAAATTTTTCCCCATCAACAGTGTACCATTCAGTGTGATATTAAAAATACATCTTATCCAACCCTAAACCCAACCCCAATATTCACCGAAACATAAGTGTGTCCTGAACTCTAACCCTAACCCTAACCCTTACCATATGGGCCCATTCATTCAAATGAATCTCATAGGGTATAATGGAGAATGGAAAAACATCCAAAAAATTTTACCATCAAGATTACACCATTCAGTGTGATATTAAACATACATCTTACCTAACCCTAAACCAGACCCCAATTTTAAACCGAACATATGTGTGTCCTGAACTCTAACCCTAACCCTTACCATATGGGCCCATTCATTCTAATGAATCTCATAGGCTATAATGGAGAATGGAAAAACATCCAAAATTTTTCCCCATCAACAGTGTACCATTCAGTGTGATATTAAAAATACATCTTATCCAACCCTAAACCCAACCCCAATATTCACCGAAACAAAAGTGTGTCCTGAACTCTAACCCTAACCCTAACCCTTACCATATGGGCCCATTCATTCTAATGAATCTCATAGGCTATAATGGAGAATGGGAAAACATCCAAAATTTTTCCTCATCAACAGTGTACCATTCAGTGTGATATTAAAAATACATCTTATCCAACCCTAAACCCAACCGCAATATTCACCCAAACATAAGTGCGTCCAGAACTCTAACCCTAACCCTAACCCTTACCATATGGGCCCATTCATTCTAATGAATCTCATAGGCTATAATGGAGAATGGAAAAACATCCAAAATTTTTTCCCATCAAGAGTATACCATTCAGTGTGATATTAAAAATACATCTTACCCAACCCTAAACCCAACCCCAATATTCACCGAAACAAAAGTGTGTCCTGAACTCTAACCCTAACCCTAACCCTTACCATATGGGCCCATTCATTCTAATGAATCTCATAGGCTATAATGGAGAATGGAAAAACATCCAAAAATTTTCCCCATCAACACTGTACCATTCAGTGTGATATTAAAAATTCATCTTATCCAACCCTAAACCCAACCCCAATATTCACCGAAACATAAGTGTGTCCTGAACTCTAACCCTAACCCTAACCCTTACCATATGGGCCCATTCATTCGAATGAATCTCATAGGCTATAATGGAGAATGGAAAAACATCCAAAATTTTTCCCCATCAACAGTGTACCATTCAGTGTGATATTAAAAATACATCTTACCCAACCCTAAACCAGACGCCAATTTTAAACCGGACATATGTGTGTCCTGAACTCTAACCCTAACCCTAACCCTTACCATATGGGCCCATTCATTCAAATGAATCTCATAGGGTATAATGGAGAATGGAAAAACATCCAAAAAATTTTCCCATCAAGAGTATACAATTCAGAGTGATATTAAAAATACATCTTATCCAACCCTAAACCCAACACCAATATTCACTCGAACATAAGTGTGTCCTGAACTCTAACCCTAACCCTAACACTTACCATATGGGCCCATTCATTCTAATGAATCTCATAGGCTATAATGGAGAATGGAAAAACATCCAAAAATTTTCCCCATCAGCACTGTACCATTCAGTGAGATATTAAAAATTCATCTTATCCAACCCTAAACCCAACCCAAATATTCACCGAAACATAAGTGTGTCCTGAACTCTAACCCTAACCCTAACCCTTACCATATGGGCCCATTCATTCTAATGAATCTCATAGGCTATAATGGAGAATGGAAAAACATCCAAAATTTTTCCCCATCAACAGTGTACCATTCAGTGTGATATTAAAAATACATCTTATCCAACCCTAAACCCAACCCCAATATTCACCCAAACATAAGTGCGTCCAGAACTCTAACCCTAACCCTAACCCTTACCATATGGGCCCATTCTTTCTAATGAATCTCATAGGCTATAATGGAGAATGGAAAAACATCCAAAAATTTTTCCCATCAACAGTGTACCATTCAGTGTGATATTAAAAATTCATGTTCTCCAACCCTAAACCCAACCCCAATATTCACTGAAACATAAGTGTGTCCTGAACTCTAACCCTAACCCTAACCCTTACCATATGGGCCCATTCATTCTAATGAATCTCATAGGCTATAATGGAGAATGGAAAAACATCCAAAATTTTTCCCCATCAACAGTGTACCATTCAGTGTGATATTAAAAATTCATGTTCTCCAACCCTAAACCCAACCCCAATATTCACTGAAACATAAGTGTGTCCTGAACTCTAACCCTAACCCTAACCCTTACCATATGGGCCCATTCATTCTAATGAATCTCATAGGCTATAACGGAGAATGGAAAAACATCCAAAATTTTTTCCCATCAAGAGTATACCATTCAGTGTGATATTAAAAATACATCTTAGCCAACCCTAAACCCAACCCCAATATTCACCGAAACATAAGTGTGTCCTGAACTCTAACCCTAACCCTAACCCTTACCATATGGGCCCATTCATTCTAATGAATCTCATAGGCTATAATGGAGAATGGAAAAACATCCAAAAAATTTTCCCATCAAGAGTATACCATTCAGTGTGATATTAAAAATACGTCTTATCCAACCCTAAACCCAACACCAATATTCACTCGAACATAAGTGTGTCCTGAACTCTAACCCTAACCCTAACACTTACCATATGGGCCCATTCATTCTAATGAATCTCATAGGCTATAATGGAGAATGGAAAAACATCCAAAAATTTTCCCCATCAGCACTGTACCATTCAGTATGATATTAAAAATTCATCTTATCCAACCCTAAACCCAAATCAAATATTCACCGAAACATAAGTGTGTCCTGAACTCTAAACCTAACCCTAACCCTTACCATATGGGCCCATTCATTCTAATGAATCTCATAGGCTATAATGGAGAATGGGAAAACATCCAAAATTTTTCCCCATCAACAGTGTACCATTCAGTGTGATATTAAAAATACATCTTATCCAACCCTAAACCCAACCGCAATATTCACCCAAACATAAGTGCGTCCAGAACTCTAACCCTAACCCTAACCCTTACCATATGGGCCCATTCATTCTAATGAATCTCATAGGCTATAATGGAGAATGGAAAAACATCCAAAATTTTTTCCCATCAAGAGTATACCATTCAGTGTGATATTAAAAATACATCTTAGCCAACCCTAAACCCAACCCCAATATTCACCGAAACATAAGTGTGTCCTGAACTCTAACCCTAACCCTAACCCTTACCATATGGGCCCATTCATTCTAATGAATCTCATAGGCTATAATGGAGAATGGAAAAACATCCAAAAAATTTTCCCATCAAGAGTATACCATTCAGTGTGATATTAAAAATACGTCTTATCCAACCCTAAACCCAACACCAATATTCACTCGAACATAAGTGTGTCCTGAACTCTAACCCTAACCCTAACACTTACCATATGGGCCCATTCATTCTAATGAATCTCATAGGCTATAATGGAGAATGGAAAAACATCCAAAAATTTTCCCCATCAGCACTGTACCATTCAGTATGATATTAAAAATTCATCTTATCCAACCCTAAACCCAACCCAAATATTCACCGAAACATAAGTGTGTCCTGAACTCTAAACCTAACCCTAACCCTTACCATATGGGCCCATTCATTCTAATGAATCTCATAGGCTATAATGGAGAATGGGAAAACATCCAAAATTTTTCCCCATCAACAGTGTACCATTCAGTGTGATATTAAAAATACATCTTATCCAACCCTAAACCCAACCGCAATATTCACCCAAACATAAGTGCGTCCAGAACTCTAACCCTAACCCTAACCCTTACCATATGGGCCCATTCATTCTAATGAATCTCATAGGCTATAATGGAGAATGGAAAAACATCCAAAATTTTTTCCCATCAAGAGTATACCATTCAGTGTGATATTAAAAATACATCTTATCCAACCCTAAATCCAACCCCAATATTCACCGAAACATAAGTGTGTCCTGAACTCTAACCCTAACCCTTACCATATGGGCCCATTCATTCTAATGAATCTCATAGGCTATAATGGAGAATGGAAAAACATCCAAAAAATTTTACCATCAAGAGTATACCATTCAGTGTGATATTAAAAATACATCTTATCCAACCCTAAACCCAACCCCAATATTCACCCAAACATAAGTGCTTCCAGAACTCTAACCCTAACACTAACCCTTACCATATGGGCCCATTCATTCTAATGAATCTCATAGGCTATAATGGAGAATGGAAAAACACACAAAAATTTTCCCGATCAACAGTGTACCATTCAGTGTTATTTTAAAAATTCATCTTATCCAACCCTAAACCCAACCCCAATATTCACCAAAACATAAGTGTGTCCTGAACTCTAACCCTAACCCTAACCCTTACCATATGGGCCCATTCATTCTAATGAATCTCATAGGCTATAATGGAGAATGGAAAAACATCCAAAATTTTTCCCCATCAACAGTGTACCATTCAGTGTGATATTAAAAATACATCTTATCCAACCCTAAACCCAACCCCAATATTCACCGAAACATAAGTGTGTCCTGAACTCTAACCCTAACCCTAACCCTTACCATATGGGCCCATTCATTCAAATGAATCTCATAGGGTATAATGGAGAATGGAAAAACATCCAAAAAATTTTACCATCAAGATTACACCATTCAGTGTGATATTAAACATACATCTTACCTAACCCTAAACCAGACCCCAATTTTAAACCGAACATATGTGTGTCCTGAACTCTAACCCTAACCCTTACCATATGGGCCCATTCATTCTAATGAATCTCATAGGCTATAATGGAGAATGGAAAAACATCCAAAATTTTTCCCCATCAACAGTGTACCATTCAGTGTGATATTAAAAATACATCTTATCCAACCCTAAACCCAACCCCAATATTCACCGAAACAAAAGTGTGTCCTGAACTCTAACCCTAACCCTAACCCTTACCATATGGGCCCATTCATTCTAATGAATCTCATAGGCTATAATGGAGAATGGGAAAACATCCAAAATTTTTCCCCATCAACAGTGTACCATTCAGTGTGATATTAAAAATACATCTTATCCAACCCTAAACCCAACCGCAATATTCACCCAAACATAAGTGCGTCCAGAACTCTAACCCTAACCCTAACCCTTACCATATGGGCCCATTCATTCTAATGAATCTCATAGGCTATAATGGAGAATGGAAAAACATCCAAAATTTTTTCCCATCAAGAGTATACCATTCAGTGTGATATTAAAAATACATCTTACCCAACCCTAAACCCAACCCCAATATTCACCGAAACAAAAGTGTGTCCTGAACTCTAACCCTAACCCTAACCCTTACCATATGGGCCCATTCATTCTAATGAATCTCATAGGCTATAATGGAGAATGGAAAAACATCCAAAAATTTTCCCCATCAACACTGTACCATTCAGTGTGATATTAAAAATTCATCTTATCCAACCCTAAACCCAACCCCAATATTCACCGAAACATAAGTGTGTCCTGAACTCTAACCCTAACCCTAACCCTTACCATATGGGCCCATTCATTCGAATGAATCTCATAGGCTATAATGGAGAATGGAAAAACATCCAAAATTTTTCCCCATCAACAGTGTACCATTCAGTGTGATATTAAAAATACATCTTACCCAACCCTAAACCAGACGCCAATTTTAAACCGGACATATGTGTGTCCTGAACTCTAACCCTAACCCTAACCCTTACCATATGGGCCCATTCATTCAAATGAATCTCATAGGGTATAATGGAGAATGGAAAAACATCCAAAAAATTTTCCCATCAAGAGTATACAATTCAGAGTGATATTAAAAATACATCTTATCCAACCCTAAACCCAACACCAATATTCACTCGAACATAAGTGTGTCCTGAACTCTAACCCTAACCCTAACACTTACCATATGGGCCCATTCATTCTAATGAATCTCATAGGCTATAATGGAGAATGGAAAAACATCCAAAAATTTTCCCCATCAGCACTGTACCATTCAGTGAGATATTAAAAATTCATCTTATCCAACCCTAAACCCAACCCAAATATTCACCGAAACATAAGTGTGTCCTGAACTCTAACCCTAACCCTAACCCTTACCATATGGGCCCATTCATTCTAATGAATCTCATAGGCTATAATGGAGAATGGAAAAACATCCAAAATTTTTCCCCATCAACAGTGTACCATTCAGTGTGATATTAAAAATACATCTTATCCAACCCTAAACCCAACCCCAATATTCACCCAAACATAAGTGCGTCCAGAACTCTAACCCTAACCCTAACCCTTACCATATGGGCCCATTCTTTCTAATGAATCTCATAGGCTATAATGGAGAATGGAAAAACATCCAAAAATTTTTCCCATCAACAGTGTACCATTCAGTGTGATATTAAAAATTCATGTTCTCCAACCCTAAACCCAACCCCAATATTCACTGAAACATAAGTGTGTCCTGAACTCTAACCCTAACCCTAACCCTTACCATATGGGCCCATTCATTCTAATGAATCTCATAGGCTATAATGGAGAATGGAAAAACATCCAAAATTTTTCCCCATCAACAGTGTACCATTCAGTGTGATATTAAAAATTCATGTTCTCCAACCCTAAACCCAACCCCAATATTCACTGAAACATAAGTGTGTCCTGAACTCTAACCCTAACCCTAACCCTTACCATATGGGCCCATTCATTCTAATGAATCTCATAGGCTATAACGGAGAATGGAAAAACATCCAAAATTTTTTCCCATCAAGAGTATACCATTCAGTGTGATATTAAAAATACATCTTAGCCAACCCTAAACCCAACCCCAATATTCACCGAAACATAAGTGTGTCCTGAACTCTAACCCTAACCCTAACCCTTACCATATGGGCCCATTCATTCTAATGAATCTCATAGGCTATAATGGAGAATGGAAAAACATCCAAAAAATTTTCCCATCAAGAGTATACCATTCAGTGTGATATTAAAAATACGTCTTATCCAACCCTAAACCCAACACCAATATTCACTCGAACATAAGTGTGTCCTGAACTCTAACCCTAACCCTAACACTTACCATATGGGCCCATTCATTCTAATGAATCTCATAGGCTATAATGGAGAATGGAAAAACATCCAAAAATTTTCCCCATCAGCACTGTACCATTCAGTATGATATTAAAAATTCATCTTATCCAACCCTAAACCCAACCCAAATATTCACCGAAACATAAGTGTGTCCTGAACTCTAAACCTAACCCTAACCCTTACCATATGGGCCCATTCATTCTAATGAATCTCATAGGCTATAATGGAGAATGGAAAAACATCCAAAATTTTTCCCCATCAACAGTGTACCATTCAGTGTGATATTAAAAATACATCTTATCCAACCCTAAACCCAACCCCAATATTCACCCAAACATAAGTGCGTCCAGAACTCTAACCCTAACCCTAACCCTTACCATATGGGCCCATTCATTCTAATGAATCTCATAGGCTATAAAGGAGAATGGAAAAACATCCAAAAAATTTTCCCATCAACAGTGTACCATTCAGTGTGATATTAAAAATTCATGTTCTCCAACCCTAAACCCAACCCCAATATTCACCCAAACATAAGTGTGTCCTGAACTCTAACCCTAACCCTAACCCTTACCATATGGGCCCATTCATTCTAATGAATCTCATAGGCTATAATGGAGAATGGAAAAACATCCAAAAATTTTCCCCATCAAGAGTATACCATTCAGTGTGATATTAAAAATACATCTTATCCAACCCTAAACCCAACCCCAATATTCACTCGAACATAAGTGTGTCCTGAACTCTAACCCTAACCCTAACCCTTACCATATGGGCCCATTCATTCTAATGAATCTCATAGGCTATAATGGAGAATGGAAAAACATCCAAAAATTTTCCCCATCAACAGTGTACACATCAGGGTGATATTAAAAATTCATGTTCTCCAACCCTAAACCCAACCCCAATATTCACTGAAACATAAGTGTGTCCTGAACTCTAACCCTAACCCTAACCCTTACCATATGGGCCCATTCATTCTAATGAATCTCATAGGCTATAATGGAGAATGGAAAAACATCCAAAATTTTTCCCCTTCAACAGTGTACCATTCAGTGTGATATTAAAAATACGTCTTATCCAACCCTAAACCCAACACCAATATTCACCGAAACATAAGTGTGTCCTGAACTCTAACCCTAACCCTAACCCTTACCATATGGGCCCATTCATTCTAATGAATCTCATAGGCTATAATGGAGAATGGAAAAACATCCAAAAATTTTTCCCATCAACAGTGTACCATTCAGTGTGATATTAAAAATACATCTTAGCCAACCCTAAACCCAACCCCAATATTCACCGAAACATAAGTGTGTCCTGAACTCTAACCCTAACCCTAACCCTTACCATATGGGCCCATTCATTCTAATGAATCTCATAGGCTATAATGGAGAATGGAAAAACATCCAAAATTTTTCCCCTTCAACAGTGTACCATTCAGTGTGATATTAAAAATACGTCTTATCCAACCCTAAACCCAACACCAATATTCACCGAAACATAAGTGTGTCCTGAACTCTAACCCTAACCCTAACCCTTCCCATATGGGCCCATTCATTCTAATGAATCTCATAGGCTATAATGGAGAATGGAAAAACATCCAAAATTTTTCCCCATCAACAGTGTACCATTCAGTGTGATATTAAAAATACATCTTATCCAACCCTAAACCCAACCCCAATATTCACCCAAACATAAGTGCGTCCAGAACTCTAACCCTAACCCTAACCCTTACCATATGGGCCCATTCATTCTAATGAATCTCATAGGCTATAATGGAGAATGGAAAAACATCCAAAAATTTTCCCCATCAGCACTGTACCATTCAGTGTGATGTTAAAAATTCATCTTATCCAACCCTAAACCCAACACCAATATTCACTCGAACATAAGTGTGTCCTGAACTCTAACCCTAACCCTAACACTTACCATATGGGCCCGTTCATTCTAATGAATCTCATAGGCTATAATGGAGAATGGAAAAACATCCAAAAATTTTCCCCATCAGCACTGTACCATTCAGTGTGATGTTAAAAATTCATCTTATCCAACCCTAAACCCAACCCAAATATTCACCGAAACATAAGTGTGTCCTGAACTCTAAACCTAACCCTAACCCTTACCATATGGGCCCATTCATTCTAATGAATCTCATAGGCTATAATGGAGAATGGAAAAACATCCAAAAATTTTCCCCATCAAGAGTATACCATTCAGTGTGATATTAAAAATACATCTTATCCAACCCTAAACCCAACCCCAATATTCACTCGAACATAAGTGTGTCCTGAACTCTAACCCTAACCCTAACCCTTACCATATGGGCCCATTCATTCTAATGAATCTCATAGGCTATAATGGAGAATGGAAAAACATCCAAAATTTTTCCCCTTCAACAGTGTACCATTCAGTGTGATATTAAAAATACGTCTTATCCAACCCTAAACCCAACACCAATATTCACCGAAACATAAGTGCGTCCAGAACTCTAACCCTAACCCTAACCCTTACCATATGGGCCCATTCATTCTAATGAATCTCATAGGCTATAACGGAGAATGGAAAAACATCCAAAATTTTTTCCCATCAAGAGTATACCATTCAGTGTGATATTAAAAATACATCTTAGCCATCCCTAAACCCAACCCCAATATTCACCGAAACATAAGTGTGTCCTGAACTCTAACCCTAACCCTAACCCTTACCATATGGGCCCATTCATTCTAATGAATCTCATAGGCTATAATGGAGAATGGAAAAACATCCAAAATTTTTCCCCTTCAACAGTGTACCATTCAGTGTGATTTTAAAAATACGTCTTATCCAACCCTAAACCCAACACCAATATTCACCGAAACATAAGTGTGTCCTGAACTCTAACCCTAACCCTAACCCTTACCATATGGGCCCATTCATTCTAATGAATCTCATAGGCTATAATGGAGAATGGAAAAACATCCAAAAATTTTTCCCATCAACAGTGTACCATTCAGTGTGATATTAAAAATTCATGTTCTCCAACCCTAAACCCAACCCCAATATTCACTGAAACATAAGTGTGTCCTGAACTCTAACCCTAACCCTAACCCTTACCATATGGGCCCATTCATTCTAATGAATCTCATAGGCTATAATGGAGAATGGAAAAACATCCAAAAATTTTTCCCATCAACAGTGTACCATTCAGTGTGATATTAAAAATACATCTTACGCAACCCTAAACCAGACGCCAATTTTAAACCGGACATATGTGTGTCCTGAACTCTAACCCTAACCCTAACCCTTACCATATGGGCCCATTCATTCAAATGAATCTCATAGGGTATAATGGAGAATGGAAAAACATCCAAAAAATTTTCCCATCAAGAGTATACCATTCAGTGTGATATTAAAAATACATCTTATCCAACCCTAAACCCAACACCAATATTCACTCGAACATAAGTGTGTCCTGAACTCTAACCCTAACCCTAACACTTACCATATGGGCCCATTCATTCTAATGAATCTCATAGGCTATAATGGATAATGGAAAAACATCCAAAAATTTTCCCCATCAGCACTGTACCATTCAGTGTGATATTAAAAATTCATCTTATCCAACCCTAAACCCAACCCAAATATTCACCGAAACATAAGTGTGTCCTGAACTCTAACCCTAACCCTAACCCTTACCATATGGGCCCATTCATTCTAATGAATCTCATAGGCTATAACGGAGAATGGAAAAACATCCAAAAATTTTTCCCATCAATGGTATACCATTCAGTGTGATATTAAAAATACATCTTAGCCAACCCTAAACCCAACCCCAATATTCACCGAAACATAAGTGTGTCCTGAACTCTAACCCTAACCCTAACCCTTACCATATGGGCCCATTCATTCTAATGAATCTCATAGGCTATAATGGAGAATGGAAAAACATCCAAAATTTTTCCCCTTCAACAGTGTACCATTCAGTGTGATATTAAAAATACGTCTTATCCAACCCTAAACCCAACACCAATATTCACCGTAACATAAGTGTGTCCTGAACTCTAACCCTAACCCTAACCCTTACCATATGGGCCCATTCATTCTAATGAATCTCATAGGCTATAATGGAGAATGGAAAAACATCCAAAATTTTTCCCCATCAACAGTGTACCATTCAGTGTGATATTAAAAATACATCTTATCCAACCCTAAACCCAACCCCAATATTCACCCAAACATAAGTGCGTCCAGAACTCTAACCCTAACCCTAACCCTTACTATATGGGCCCATTCATTCTAATGAATCTCATAGGCTATAATGGAGAATGGAAAAACATCCAAAAATTTTTCCCATCAACAGTGTACCATTCAGTGTGATATATAAAATTCATGTTCTCCAACCCTAAACCCAACCCCAATATTCACTGAAACATAAGTGTGTCCTGAACTCTAACCCTAACCCTAACCCTTACCATATGGGCCCATTCATTCTAATGAATCTCATAGGCTATAATGGAGAATGGAAAAACATCCAAAAATTTTCCCCATCAACACTGTACCATTCAGTGTGATATTAAAAATTCATCTTATCCAACCCTAAACCCAACCCCAATATTCACCGAAACATAAGTGTGTCCTGAACTCTAACCCTAACCCTAACCCTTACCATATGGGCCCATTCATTCTAATGAATCTCATAGGCTATAATGGAGAATGGAAAAACATCCAAAAATTTTCCCCATCAGCACTGTACCATTCAGTGTGATATTAAAAATTCATCTTATCCAACCCTAAACCCAACCCAAATATTCACCGAAACATAAGTGTGTCCTGAACTCCAACCCTAACCCTTACCCTTACCATATGGGCCCATTCATTCTAATGAATCTCATAGGCTATAATGGAGAATGGAAAAACATCCAAAAATTTTCCCCATCAAGAGTATACCATTCAGTGTGATATTAAAAATACATCTTAGCCAACCCTAAACCCAACCCCAATATTCACCGAAACATAAGTGTGTCCTGAACTCTAACCCTAACCCTTACCATATGGGCCCATTCATTCGAATGAATCTCATAGGCTATAATGGAGAATGGAAAAACATCCAAAAATTTTCCCCATCAAGAGTATACCATTCAGTGTGATATTAAAAATACATCTTATCCAACCCTAAACCCAACCCCAATATTCACTCGAACATAAGTGTGTCCTGAACTCTAACCCTAACCCTAACCCTTACCATATGGGCCCATTCATTCTAATGAATCTCATAGGCTATAATGGAGAATGGAAAAACATCCAAAATTTTTCCCCTTCAACAGTGTACCATTCAGTGTGATATTAAAAATACGTCTTATCCAACCCTAAACCCAACACCAATATTCACCGAAACATAAGTGCGTCCAGAACTCTAACCCTAACCCTAACCCTTACCATATGGGCCCATTCATTCTAATGAATCTCATAGGCTATAACGGAGAATGGAAAAACATCCAAAATTTTTTCCCATCAAGAGTATACCATTCAGTGTGATATTAAAAATACATCTTAGCCATCCCTAAACCCAACCCCAATATTCACCGAAACATAAGTGTGTCCTGAACTCTAACCCTAACCCTAACCCTTACCATATGGGCCCATTCATTCTAATGAATCTCATAGGCTATAATGGAGAATGGAAAAACATCCAAAATTTTTCCCCTTCAACAGTGTACCATTCAGTGTGATTTTAAAAATACGTCTTATCCAACCCTAAACCCAACACCAATATTCACCGAAACATAAGTGTGTCCTGAACTCTAACCCTAACCCTAACCCTTACCATATGGGCCCATTCATTCTAATGAATCTCATAGGCTATAATGGAGAATGGAAAAACATCCAAAAATTTTCCCCATCAAGAGTATACCATTCAGTGTGATATTAAAAATACATCTTATCCAACCCTAAACCCAACCCCAATATTCACTCGAACATAAGTGTGTCCTGAACTCTAACCCTAACCCTAACCCTTACCATATGGGCCCATTCATTCTAATGAATCTCATAGGCTATAATGGAGAATGGAAAAACATCCAAAATTTTTCCCCTTCAACAGTGTACCATTCAGTGTGATATTAAAAATACGTCTTATCCAACCCTAAACCCAACACCAATATTCACCGAAACATAAGTGCGTCCAGAACTCTAACCCTAACCCTAACCCTTACCATATGGGCCCATTCATTCTAATGAATCTCATAGGCTATAACGGAGAATGGAAAAACATCCAAAATTTTTTCCCATCAAGAGTATACCATTCAGTGTGATATTAAAAATACATCTTAGCCATCCCTAAACCCAACCCCAATATTCACCGAAACATAAGTGTGTCCTGAACTCTAACCCTAACCCTAACCCTTACCATATGGGCCCATTCATTCTAATGAATCTCATAGGCTATAATGGAGAATGGAAAAACATCCAAAATTTTTCCCCTTCAACAGTGTACCATTCAGTGTGATTTTAAAAATACGTCTTATCCAACCCTAAACCCAACACCAATATTCACCGAAACATAAGTGTGTCCTGAACTCTAACCCTAACCCTAACCCTTACCATATGGGCCCATTCATTCTAATGAATCTCATAGGCTATAATGGAGAATGGAAAAACATCCAAAAAATTTTCCCATCAACAGTGTACCATTCAGTGTGATATTAAAAATTCATGTTCTCCAACCCTAAACCCAACCCCAATATTCACTGAAACATAAGTGTGTCCTGAACTCTAACCCTAACCCTAACCCTTACCATATGGGCCCATTCATTCTAATGAATCTCATAGGCTATAATGGAGAATGGAAAAACATCCAAAAATTTTTCCCATCAACAGTGTACCATTCAGTGTGATATTAAAAATACATCTTACGCAACCCTAAACCAGACGCCAATTTTAAACCGGACATATGTGTGTCCTGAACTCTAACCCTAACCCTAACCCTTACCATATGGGCCCATTCATTCAAATGAATCTCATAGGGTATAATGGAGAATGGAAAAACATCCAAAAAATTTTCCCATCAAGAGTATACCATTCAGTGTGATATTAAAAATACATCTTATCCAACCCTAAACCCAACACCAATATTCACTCGAACATAAGTGTGTCCTGAACTCTAACCCTAACCCTAACACTTACCATATGGGCCCATTCATTCTAATGAATCTCATAGGCTATAATGGATAATGGAAAAACATCCAAAAATTTTCCCCATCAGCACTGTACCATTCAGTGTGATATTAAAAATTCATCTTATCCAACCCTAAACCCAACCCAAATATTCACCGAAACATAAGTGTGTCCTGAACTCTAACCCTAACCCTAACCCTTACCATATGGGCCCATTCATTCTAATGAATCTCATAGGCTATAACGGAGAATGGAAAAACATCCAAAAATTTTTCCCATCAATGGTATACCATTCAGTGTGATATTAAAAATACATCTTAGCCAACCCTAAACCCAACCCCAATATTCACCGAAACATAAGTGTGTCCTGAACTCTAACCCTAACCCTAACCCTTACCATATGGGCCCATTCATTCTAATGAATCTCATAGGCTATAATGGAGAATGGAAAAACATCCAAAATTTTTCCCCTTCAACAGTGTACCATTCAGTGTGATATTAAAAATACGTCTTATCCAACCCTAAACCCAACACCAATATTCACCGTAACATAAGTGTGTCCTGAACTCTAACCCTAACCCTAACCCTTACCATATGGGCCCATTCATTCTAATGAATCTCATAGGCTATAATGGAGAATGGAAAAACATCCAAAATTTTTCCCCATCAACAGTGTACCATTCAGTGTGATATTAAAAATACATCTTATCCAACCCTAAACCCAACCCCAATATTCACCCAAACATAAGTGCGTCCAGAACTCTAACCCTAACCCTAACCCTTACTATATGGGCCCATTCATTCTAATGAATCTCATAGGCTATAATGGAGAATGGAAAAACATCCAAAAATTTTTCCCATCAACAGTGTACCATTCAGTGTGATATATAAAATTCATGTTCTCCAACCCTAAACCCAACCCCAATATTCACTGAAACATAAGTGTGTCCTGAACTCTAACCCTAACCCTAACCCTTACCATATGGGCCCATTCATTCTAATGAATCTCATAGGCTATAATGGAGAATGGAAAAACATCCAAAAATTTTCCCCATCAACACTGTACCATTCAGTGTGATATTAAAAATTCATCTTATCCAACCCTAAACCCAACCCCAATATTCACCGAAACATAAGTGTGTCCTGAACTCTAACCCTAACCCTAACCCTTACCATATGGGCCCATTCATTCTAATGAATCTCATAGGCTATAATGGAGAATGGAAAAACATCCAAAAATTTTCCCCATCAGCACTGTACCATTCAGTGTGATATTAAAAATTCATCTTATCCAACCCTAAACCCAACCCAAATATTCACCGAAACATAAGTGTGTCCTGAACTCCAACCCTAACCCTTACCCTTACCATATGGGCCCATTCATTCTAATGAATCTCATAGGCTATAATGGAGAATGGAAAAACATCCAAAAATTTTCCCCATCAAGAGTATACCATTCAGTGTGATATTAAAAATACATCTTAGCCAACCCTAAACCCAACCCCAATATTCACCGAAACATAAGTGTGTCCTGAACTCTAACCCTAACCCTAACCCTTACCATATGGGCCCATTCATTCGAATGAATCTCATAGGCTATAATGGAGAATGGAAAAACATCCAAAAATTTTCCCCATCAAGAGTATACCATTCAGTGTGATATTAAAAATACATCTTATCCAACCCTAAACCCAACCCCAATATTCACTCGAACATAAGTGTGTCCTGAACTCTAACCCTAACCCTAACCCTTACCATATGGGCCCATTCATTCTAATGAATCTCATAGGCTATAATGGAGAATGGAAAAACATCCAAAATTTTTCCCCTTCAACAGTGTACCATTCAGTGTGATATTAAAAATACGTCTTATCCAACCCTAAACCCAACACCAATATTCACCGAAACATAAGTGCGTCCAGAACTCTAACCCTAACCCTAACCCTTACCATATGGGCCCATTCATTCTAATGAATCTCATAGGCTATAACGGAGAATGGAAAAACATCCAAAATTTTTTCCCATCAAGAGTATACCATTCAGTGTGATATTAAAAATACATCTTAGCCATCCCTAAACCCAACCCCAATATTCACCGAAACATAAGTGTGTCCTGAACTCTAACCCTAACCCTAACCCTTACCATATGGGCCCATTCATTCTAATGAATCTCATAGGCTATAATGGAGAATGGAAAAACATCCAAAATTTTTCCCCTTCAACAGTGTACCATTCAGTGTGATTTTAAAAATACGTCTTATCCAACCCTAAACCCAACACCAATATTCACCGAAACATAAGTGTGTCCTGAACTCTAACCCTAACCCTAACCCTTACCATATGGGCCCATTCATTCTAATGAATCTCATAGGCTATAATGGAGAATGGAAAAACATCCAAAAATTTTTCCCATCAACAGTGTACCATTCAGTGTGATATTAAAAATTCATGTTCTCCAACCCTAAACCCAACCCCAATATTCACTGAAACATAAGTGTGTCCTGAACTCTAACCCTAACCCTAACCCTTACCATATGGGCCCATTCATTCTAATGAATCTCATAGGCTATAATGGAGAATGGAAAAACATCCAAAAATTTTTCCCATCAACAGTGTACCATTCAGTGTGATATTAAAAATACATCTTACGCAACCCTAAACCAGACGCCAATTTTAAACCGGACATATGTGTGTCCTGAACTCTAACCCTAACCCTAACCCTTACCATATGGGCCCATTCATTCAAATGAATCTCATAGGGTATAATGGAGAATGGAAAAACATCCAAAAAATTTTCCCATCAAGAGTATACCATTCAGTGTGATATTAAAAATACATCTTATCCAACCCTAAACCCAACACCAATATTCACTCGAACATAAGTGTGTCCTGAACTCTAACCCTAACCCTAACACTTACCATATGGGCCCATTCATTCTAATGAATCTCATAGGCTATAATGGATAATGGAAAAACATCCAAAAATTTTCCCCATCAGCACTGTACCATTCAGTGTGATATTAAAAATTCATCTTATCCAACCCTAAACCCAACCCAAATATTCACCGAAACATAAGTGTGTCCTGAACTCTAACCCTAACCCTAACCCTTACCATATGGGCCCATTCATTCTAATGAATCTCATAGGCTATAACGGAGAATGGAAAAACATCCAAAAATTTTTCCCATCAATGGTATACCATTCAGTGTGATATTAAAAATACATCTTAGCCAACCCTAAACCCAACCCCAATATTCACCGAAACATAAGTGTGTCCTGAACTCTAACCCTAACCCTAACCCTTACCATATGGGCCCATTCATTCTAATGAATCTCATAGGCTATAATGGAGAATGGAAAAACATCCAAAATTTTTCCCCTTCAACAGTGTACCATTCAGTGTGATATTAAAAATACGTCTTATCCAACCCTAAACCCAACACCAATATTCACCGTAACATAAGTGTGTCCTGAACTCTAACCCTAACCCTAACCCTTACCATATGGGCCCATTCATTCTAATGAATCTCATAGGCTATAATGGAGAATGGAAAAACATCCAAAATTTTTCCCCATCAACAGTGTACCATTCAGTGTGATATTAAAAATACATCTTATCCAACCCTAAACCCAACCCCAATATTCACCCAAACATAAGTGCGTCCAGAACTCTAACCCTAACCCTAACCCTTACTATATGGGCCCATTCATTCTAATGAATCTCATAGGCTATAATGGAGAATGGAAAAACATCCAAAAATTTTTCCCATCAACAGTGTACCATTCAGTGTGATATATAAAATTCATGTTCTCCAACCCTAAACCCAACCCCAATATTCACTGAAACATAAGTGTGTCCTGAACTCTAACCCTAACCCTAACCCTTACCATATGGGCCCATTCATTCTAATGAATCTCATAGGCTATAATGGAGAATGGAAAAACATCCAAAAATTTTCCCCATCAACACTGTACCATTCAGTGTGATATTAAAAATTCATCTTATCCAACCCTAAACCCAACCCCAATATTCACCGAAACATAAGTGTGTCCTGAACTCTAACCCTAACCCTAACCCTTACCATATGGGCCCATTCATTCTAATGAATCTCATAGGCTATAATGGAGAATGGAAAAACATCCAAAAATTTTCCCCATCAGCACTGTACCATTCAGTGTGATATTAAAAATTCATCTTATCCAACCCTAAACCCAACCCAAATATTCACCGAAACATAAGTGTGTCCTGAACTCCAACCCTAACCCTTACCCTTACCATATGGGCCCATTCATTCTAATGAATCTCATAGGCTATAATGGAGAATGGAAAAACATCCAAAAATTTTCCCCATCAAGAGTATACCATTCAGTGTGATATTAAAAATACATCTTAGCCAACCCTAAACCCAACCCCAATATTCACCGAAACATAAGTGTGTCCTGAACTCTAACCCTAACCCTAACCCTTACCATATGGGCCCATTCATTCGAATGAATCTCATAGGCTATAATGGAGAATGGAAAAACATCCAAAATTTTTCCCCATCAACAGTGTACCATTCAGTGTGATATTAAAAATACATCTTACCCAACCCTAAACCAGACGCCAATTTTAAACCGGACATATGTGTGTCCTGAACTCTAACCCTAACCCTAACCCTTACCATATGGGCCCATTCATTCAAATGAATCTCATAGGGTATAATGGAGAATGGAAAAACATCCAAAAAATTTTCCCATCAAGAGTATACCATTCAGTGTGATATTAAAAATACATCTTATCCAACCCTAAACCCAACACCAATATTCACTCGAACATAAGTGTGTCCTGAACTCTAACCCTAACCCTAACACTTACCATATGGGCCCATTCATTCTAATGAATCTCATAGGCTATAATGGAGAATGGAAAAACATCCAAAAATTTTCCCCATCAGCACTGTACCATTCAGTGAGATATTAAAAATTCATCTTATCCAACCCTAAACCCAACCCAAATATTCACCGAAACATAAGTGTGTCCTGAACTCTAACCCTAACCCTAACCCTTACCATATGGGCCCATTCATTCTAATGAATCTCATAGGCTATAATGGAGAATGGAAAAACATCCAAAATTTTTCCCCATCAACAGTGTACCATTCAGTGTGATATTAAAAATACATCTTATCCAACCCTAAACCCAACCCCAATATTCACCCAAACATAAGTGCGTCCAGAACTCTAACCCTAACCCTAACCCTTACCATATGGGCCCATTCATTCTAATGAATCTCATAGGCTATAATGGAGAATGGAAAAACATCCAAAAATTTTTCCCATCAACAGTGTACCATTCAGTGTGATATTAAAAATTCATGTTCTCCAACCCTAAACCCAACCCCAATATTCACTGAAACATAAGTGTGTCCTGAACTCTAACCCTAACCCTAACCCTTACCATATGGGCCCATTCATTCTAATGAATCTCATAGGCTATAATGGAGAATGGAAAAACATCCAAAAATTTTCCCCATCAACAGTGTACCATTCAGTGTGATATTAAAAATTCATGTTCTCCAACCCTAAACCCAACCCCAATATTCACTGAAACATAAGTGTGTCCTGAACTCTAACCCTAACCCTAACCCTTACCATATGGGCCCATTCATTCTAATGAATCTCATAGGCTATAACGGAGAATGGAAAAACATCCAAAATTTTTCCCCTTCAACAGTGTACCATTCAGTGTGATATTAAAAATACGTCTTATCCAACCCTAAACCCAACACCAATATTCACCGAAACATAAGTGTGTCCTGAACTCTAACCCTAACCCTAACCCTTACCATATGGGCCCATTCATTCTAATGAATCTCATAGGCTATAATGGAGAATGGAAAAACATCCAAAAATTTTTCCCATCAACAGTGTACCATTCAGTGTGATATTAAAAATTCATGTTCTCCAACCCTAAACCCAACCCCAATATTCACTGAAACATAAGTGTGTCCTGAACTCTAACCCTAACCCTAACCCTTACCATATGGGCCCATTCATTCTAATGAATCTCATAGGCTATAATGGAGAATGGAAAAACATCCAAAAATTTTCCCCATCAACACTGTACCATTCAGTGTGATATTAAAAATTCATCTTATCCAACCCTAAACCCAACCCCAATATTCACCGAAACATAAGTGTGTCCTGAACTCTAACCCTAACCCTAACCCTTACCATATGGGCCCATTCCTTCTAATGAATCTCATAGGCTATAATGGAGAATGGAAAAACATCCAAAATTTTTCCTCATCAACAGTGTACCATTCAGTGTGATATTAAAAATACATCTTACCCAACCCTAAACCAGACGCCAATTTTAAACCGGACATATGTGTGTCCTGAACTCTAATCCTAACCCTAACCCTTACCATATGGGCCCATTCATTCAAATGAATCTCATAGGGTATAATGGAGAATGGAAAAACATCCAAAAAATTTTCCCATCAAGAGTATACCATTCAGTGTGATATTAAAAATACGTCTTATCCAACCCTAAACCCAACACCAATATTCACTCGAACATAAGTGTGTCCTGAACTCTAACCCTAACCCTAACACTTACCATATGGGCCCATTCATTCTAATGAATCTCATAGGCTATAATGGAGAATGGAAAAACATCAAAAAATTTTCCCCATCAGCACTGTACCATTCAGTATGATATTAAAAATTCATCTTATCCAACCCTAAACCCAACCCAAATATTCACCGAAACATAAGTGTGTCCTGAACTCTAAACCTAACCCTAACCCTTACCATATGGGCCCATTCATTCTAATGAATCTCATAGGCTATAATGGAGAATGGAAAAACATCCAAAATTTTTCCCCATCAACAGTGTACCATTCAGTGTGATATTAAAAATACATCTTATCCAACCCTAAACCCAACCCCAATATTCACCCAAACATAAGTGCGTCCAGAACTCTAACCCTAACCCTAACCCTTACTATATGGGCCCATTCATTCTAATGAATCTCATAGGCTATAATGGAGAATGGAAAAACATCCAAAAATTTTTCCCATCAACAGTGTACCATTCAGTGTGATATATAAAATTCATGTTCTCCAACCCTAAACCCAACCCCAATATTCACTGAAACATAAGTGTGTCCTGAACTCTAACCCTAACCCTAACCCTTGCAATATGGGCCCATTCATTCTAATGAATCTCATAGGCTATAATGGAGAATGGAAAAACATCCAAAAATTTTCCCCATCAACACTGTACCATTCAGTGTGATATTAAAAATTCATCTTATCCAACCCTAAACCCAACCCCAATATTCACCGAAACATAAGTGTGTCCTGAACTCTAACCCTAACCCTAACCCTTACCATATGGGCCCATTCATTCTAATGAATCTCATAGGCTATAATGGAGAATGGAAAAACATCCAAAAATTTTCCCCATCAGCACTGTACCATTCAGTGTGATATTAAAAATTCATCTTATCCAACCCTAAACCCAACCCAAATATTCACCGAAACATAAGTGTGTCCTGAACTCCAACCCTAACCCTTACCCTTACCATATGGGCCCATTCATTCTAATGAATCTCATAGGCTATAATGGAGAATGGAAAAACATCCAAAAATTTTCCCCATCAAGAGTATACCATTCAGTGTGATATTAAAAATACATCTTAGCCAACCCTAAACCCAACCCCAATATTCACCGAAACATAAGTGTGTCCTGAACTCTAACCCTAACCCTAACCCTTACCATATGGGCCCATTCATTCGAATGAATCTCATAGGCTATAATGGAGAATGGAAAAACATCCAAAATTTTTCCCCATCAACAGTGTACCATTCAGTGTGATATTAAAAATACATCTTACCCAACCCTAAACCAGACGCCAATTTTAAACCGGACATATGTGTGTCCTGAACTCTAACCCTAACCCTAACCCTTACCATATGGGCCCATTCATTCAAATGAATCTCATAGGGTATAATGGAGAATGGAAAAACATCCAAAAAATTTTCCCATCAAGAGTATACCATTCAGTGTGATATTAAAAATACATCTTATCCAACCCTAAACCCAACACCAATATTCACTCGAACATAAGTGTGTCCTGAACTCTAACCCTAACCCTAACACTTACCATATGGGCCCATTCATTCTAATGAATCTCATAGGCTATAATGGAGAATGGAAAAACATCCAAAAATTTTCCCCATCAGCACTGTACCATTCAGTGAGATATTAAAAATTCATCTTATCCAACCCTAAACCCAACCCAAATATTCACCGAAACATAAGTGTGTCCTGAACTCTAACCCTAACCCTAACCCTTACCATATGGGCCCATTCATTCTAATGAATCTCATAGGCTATAATGGAGAATGGAAAAACATCCAAAATTTTTCCCCATCAACAGTGTACCATTCAGTGTGATATTAAAAATACATCTTATCCAACCCTAAACCCAACCCCAATATTCACCCAAACATAAGTGCGTCCAGAACTCTAACCCTAACCCTAACCCTTACCATATGGGCCCATTCATTCTAATGAATCTCATAGGCTATAATGGAGAATGGAAAAACATCCAAAAATTTTTCCCATCAACAGTGTACCATTCAGTGTGATATTAAAAATTCATGTTCTCCAACCCTAAACCCAACCCCAATATTCACTGAAACATAAGTGTGTCCTGAACTCTAACCCTAACCCTAACCCTTACCATATGGGCCCATTCATTCTAATGAATCTCATAGGCTATAATGGAGAATGGAAAAACATCCAAAAATTTTCCCCATCAACAGTGTACCATTCAGTGTGATATTAAAAATTCATGTTCTCCAACCCTAAACCCAACCCCAATATTCACTGAAACATAAGTGTGTCCTGAACTCTAACCCTAACCCTAACCCTTACCATATGGGCCCATTCATTCTAATGAATCTCATAGGCTATAACGGAGAATGGAAAAACATCCAAAATTTTTCCCCTTCAACAGTGTACCATTCAGTGTGATATTAAAAATACGTCTTATCCAACCCTAAACCCAACACCAATATTCACCGAAACATAAGTGTGTCCTGAACTCTAACCCTAACCCTAACCCTTACCATATGGGCCCATTCATTCTAATGAATCTCATAGGCTATAATGGAGAATGGAAAAACATCCAAAAATTTTTCCCATCAACAGTGTACCATTCAGTGTGATATTAAAAATTCATGTTCTCCAACCCTAAACCCAACCCCAATATTCACTGAAACATAAGTGTGTCCTGAACTCTAACCCTAACCCTAACCCTTACCATATGGGCCCATTCATTCTAATGAATCTCATAGGCTATAATGGAGAATGGAAAAACATCCAAAAATTTTCCCCATCAACACTGTACCATTCAGTGTGATATTAAAAATTCATCTTATCCAACCCTAAACCCAACCCCAATATTCACCGAAACATAAGTGTGTCCTGAACTCTAACCCTAACCCTAACCCTTACCATATGGGCCCATTCCTTCTAATGAATCTCATAGGCTATAATGGAGAATGGAAAAACATCCAAAATTTTTCCTCATCAACAGTGTACCATTCAGTGTGATATTAAAAATACATCTTACCCAACCCTAAACCAGACGCCAATTTTAAACTGGACATATGTGTGTCCTGAACTCTAATCCTAACCCTAACCCTTACCATATGGGCCCATTCATTCAAATGAATCTCATAGGGTATAATGGAGAATGGAAAAACATCCAAAAAATTTTCCCATCAAGAGTATACCATTCAGTGTGATATTAAAAATACGTCTTATCCAACCCTAAACCCAACACCAATATTCACTCGAACATAAGTGTGTCCTGAACTCTAACCCTAACCCTAACACTTACCATATGGGCCCATTCATTCTAATGAATCTCATAGGCTATAATGGAGAATGGAAAAACATCCAAAAATTTTCCCCATCAGCACTGTACCATTCAGTATGATATTAAAAATTCATCATATCCAACCCTAAACCCAACCCAAATATTCACCGAAACATAAGTGTGTCCTGAACTCTAAACCTAACCCTAACCCTTACCATATGGGCCCATTCATTCTAATGAATCTCATAGGCTATAATGGAGAATGGAAAAACATCCAAAATTTTTCCCCATCAACAGTGTACCATTCAGTGTGATATTAAAAATACATCTTATCCAACCCTAAACCCAACCCCAATATTCACCCAAACATAAGTGCGTCCAGAACTCTAACCCTAACCCTAACCCTTACCATATGGGCCCATTCATTCTAATGAATCTCATAGGCTATAAAGGAGAATGGAAAAACATCCAAAAAATTTTCCCATCAACAGTGTACCATTCAGTGTGATATTAAAAATTCATGTTCTCCAACCCTAAACCCAACCCCAATATTCACCCAAACATAAGTGTGTCCTGAACTCTAACCCTAACCCTAACCCTTACCATATGGGCCCATTCATTCTAATGAATCTCATAGGCTATAATGGAGAATGGAAAAACATCCAAAAATTTTCACCATCAAGAGTATACCATTCAGTGTGATATTAAAAATACATCTTATCCAACCCTAAACCCAACCCCAATATTCACTCGAACATAAGTGTGTCCTGAACTCTAACCCTAACCCTAACCCTTACCATATGGGCCCATTCATTCTAATGAATCTCATAGGCTATAATGGAGAATGGAAAAACATCCAAAAATTTTCCCCATCAACAGTGTACACATCAGGGTGATATTAAAAATTCATGTTCTCCAACCCTAAACCCAACCCCAATATTCACTGAAACATAAGTGTGTCCTGAACTCTAACCCTAACCCTAACCCTTACCATATGGGCCCATTCATTCTAATGAATCTCATAGGCTATAACGGAGAATGGAAAAACATCCAAAATTTTTTCCCATCAAGAGTATACCATTCAGTGTGATATTGAAAATACATCTTAGCCAACCCTAAAACCAACCCCAATATTCACCGAAACATAAGTGTGTCCTGAACTCTAACCCTAACCCTAACCCTTACCATATGGGCCCATTCATTCTAATGAATCTCATAGGCTATAATGGAGAATGGAAAAACATCCAAAATTTTTCCCCTTCAACAGTGTACCATTCAGTGTGATATTAAAAATACGTCTTATCCAACCCTAAACCCAACACCAATATTCACCGAAACATAAGTGTGTCCTGAACTCTAACCCTAACCCTAACCCTTACCATATGGGCCCATTCATTCTAATGAATCTCATAGGCTATAATGGAGAATGGAAAAACATCCAAAATTTTTCCCCATCAACAGTGTACCATTCAGTGTGATATTAAAAATACATCTTATCCAACCCTAAACCCAACCCCAATATTCACCCAAACATAAGTGCGTCCTGAACTCTAACCCTAACCCTAACCCTTACCATATGGGCCCATTCATTCTAATGAATCTCATAGGCTATAACGGAGAATGGAAAAACATCCAAAATTTTTTCCCATCAAGAGTATACCATTCAGTGTGATATTAAAAATACATCTTAGCCAACCCTAAACCCAACCCCAATATTCACCGAAACATAAGTGTGTCCTGAACTCTAACCCTAACCCTAACCCTTACCATATGGGCCCATTCATTCTAATGAATCTCATAGGCTATAATGGAGAATGGAAAAACATCCAAAATTTTTCCCCATCAACAGTGTACCATTCAGTGTGATATTAAAAATACATCTTATCCAACCCTAAACCCAACCCCAATATTCACCCAAACATAAGTGCGTCCAGAACTCTAACCCTAACCCTAACCCTTACCATATGGGCCCATTCATTCTAATGAATCTCATAGGCTATAATGGAGAATGGAAAAACATCCAAAAAATTTTCCCATCAAGAGTATACCATTCAGTGTGATATTAAAAATACATCTTATCCAACCCTAAACCCAACACCAATATTCACTCGAACATAAGTGTGTCCTGAACTCTAACCCTAACCCTAACACTTACCATATGGGCCCATTCATTCTAATGAATCTCATAGGCTATAATGGAGAATGGAAAAACATCCAAAAATTTTCCCCATCAGCACTGTTCCATTCAGTGTGATGTTAAAAATTCATCTTATCCAACCCTAAACCCAACCCAAATATTCACCGAAACATAAGTGTGTCCTGAACTCTAAACCTAACCCTAACCCTTACCATATGGGCCCATTCATTCTAATGAATCTCATAGGCTATAATGGAGAATGGAAAAACATCCAAAATTTTTCCCCATCAACAGTGTACCATTCAGTGTGATATTAAAAATACATCTTATCCAACCCTAAACCCAACCCCAATATTCACCCAAATATAAGTGCGTCCAGAACTCTAACCCTAACCCTAACCCTTACCATATGGGCCCATTCATTCTAATGAATCTCATAGGCTATAATGGAGAATGGAAAAACATCCAAAAAATTTTCCCATCAACAGTGTACCATTCAGTGTGATATTAAAAATTCATGTTCTCCAACCCTAAACCCAACCCCAATATTCACCCAAACATAAGTGTGTCCTGAACTCTAACCCTAACCCTAACCCTTACCATATGGGCCCATTCATTCTAATGAATCTCATAGGCTATAATGGAGAATGGAAAAACATCCAAAAATTTTCCCCATCAAGAGTATACCATTCAGTGTGATATTAAAAATACATCTTATCCAACCCTAAACCCAACCCCAATATTCACTCGAACATAAGTGTGTCCTGAACTCTAACCCTAACCCTAACCCTTACCATATGGGCCCATTCATTCTAATGAATCTCATAGGCTATAATGGAGAATGGAAAAACATCCAAAAATTTTCCCCATCAACAGTGTACCATTCAGTGTGATATTAAAAATTCATGTTCTCCAACCCTAAACCCAACCCCAATATTCACTGAAACATAAGTGTGTCCTGAACTCTAACCCTAACCCTAACCCTTACCATATGGGCCCATTCATTCTAATGAATCTCACAGGCTATAACGGAGAATGGAAAAACATCCAAAAATTTTTCCCATCAAGAGTATACCATTCAGTGTGATATTAAAAATACATCTTAGCCAACCCTAAACCCAACCCCAATATTCACTCGAACATAAGTGTGTCCTGAACTCTAACCCTAACCCTAACCCTTACCATATGGGCCCATTCATTCTAATGAATCTCATAGGCTATAATGGAGAATGGAAAAACATCCAAAATTTTTCCCCTTCAACAGTGTACCATTCAGTGTGATATTAAAAATACGTCTTATCCAACCCTAAACCCAACACCAATATTCACCGAAACATAAGTGTGTCCTGAACTCTAACCCTAACCCTAACCCTTACCATATGGGCCCATTCATTCTAATGAATCTCATAGGCTATAATGGAGAATGGAAAAACATCCAAAAATTTTTCCCATCAACAGTGTACCATTCAGTGTGATATTAAAAATTCATGTTCTCCAACCCTAAACCCAACCCCAATATTCACTGAAACATAAGTGTGTCCTGAACTCTAACCCTAACCCTAACCCTTACCATATGGGCCCATTCATTCTAATGAATCTCATAGGCTATAATGGAGAATGGAAAAACATCCAAAAATTTTTCCCATCAACAGTGTACCATTCAGTGTGATATTAAAAATACATCTTACGCAACCCTAAACCAGACGCCAATTTTAAACCGGACATATGTGTGTCCTGAACTCTAACCCTAACCCTAACCCTTACCATATGGGCCCATTCATTCAAATGAATCTCATAGGGTATAATGGAGAATGGAAAAACATCCAAAAATTTTTCCCATCAAGAGTATACCATTCAGTGTGATATTAAAAATACATCTTATCCAACCCTAAACCCAACACCAATATTCACTCGAACATAAGTGTGTCCTGAACTCTAACCCTAACCCTAACACTTACCATATGGGCCCATTCATTCTAATGAATCTCATAGGCTATAATGGATAATGGAAAAACATCCAAAAATTTTCCCCATCAGCACTGTACCATTCAGTGTGATATTAAAAATTCATCTTATCCAACCCTAAACCCAACCCAAATATTCACCGAAACATAAGTGTGTCCTGAACTCTAACCCTAACCCTAACCCTTACCATATGGGCCCATTCATTCTAATGAATCTCATAGGCTATAACGGAGAATGGAAAAACATCCAAAAAATTTTCCCATCAATGGTATACCATTCAGTGTGATATTAAAAATACATCTTAGCCAACCCTAAACCCAACCCCAATATTCACCGAAACATAAGTGTGTCCTGAACTCTAACCCTAACCCTAACCCTTACCATATGGGCCCATTCATTCTAATGAATCTCATAGGCTATAATGGAGAATGGAAAAACATCCAAAATTTTTCCCCTTCAACAGTGTACCATTCAGTGTGATATTAAAAATACGTCTTATCCAACCCTAAACCCAACACCAATATTCACCGAAACATAAGTGTGTCCTGAACTCTAACGCTAACCCTAACCCTTACCATATGGGCCCATTCATTCTAATGAATCTCATAGGCTATAATGGAGAATGGAAAAACATCCAAAATTTTTCCCCATCAACAGTGTACCATTCAGTGTGATATTAAAAATACATCTTATCCAACCCTAAACCCAACCCCAATATTCACCCAAACATAAGTGCGTCCAGAACTCTAACCCTAACCCTAACCCTTACTATATGGGCCCATTCATTCTAATGAATCTCATAGGCTATAATGGAGAATGGAAAAACATCCAAAAATTTTTCCCATCAACAGTGTACCATTCAGTGTGATATATAAAATTCATGTTCTCCAACCCTAAACCCAACCCCAATATTCACTGAAACATAAGTGTGTCCTGAACTCTAACCCTAACCCTAACCCTTACCATATGGGCCCATTCATTCTAATGAATCTCATAGGCTATAATGGAGAATGGAAAAACATCCAAAAATTTTCCCCATCAACACTGTACCATTCAGTGTGATATTAAAAATTCATCTTATCCAACCCTAAACCCAACCCCAATATTCACCGAAACATAAGTGTGTCCTGAACTCTAACCCTAACCCTAACCCTTACCATATGGGCCCATTCATTCTAATGAATCTCATAGGCTATAATGGAGAATGGAAAAACATCCAAAAATTTTCCCCATCAGCACTGTACCATTCAGTGTGATATTAAAAATTCATCTTATCCAACCCTAAACCCAACCCAAATATTCACCGAAACATAAGTGTGTCCTGAACTCCAACCCTAACCCTAACCCTTACCATATGGGCCCATTCATTCTAATGAATCTCATAGGCTATAATGGAGAATGGAAAAACATCCAAAAATTTTCCCCATCAAGAGTATACCATTCAGTGTGATATTAAAAATACATCTTAGCCAACCCTAAACCCAACCCCAATATTCACCGAAACATAAGTGTGTCCTGAACTCTAACCCTAACCCTAACCCTTACCATATGGGCCCATTCATTCTAATGAATCTCATAGGCTATAATGGAGAATGGAAAAACATCCAAAAATTTTCCCCTTCAACACTGTACCATTCAGTGTGATATTAAAAATTCATCTTATCCAACCCTAAACCCAACCCCAATATTCACTGAAACATAAGTGTGTCCTGAACTCTAACCCTAACCCTAACCCTTACCATATGGGCCCATTCATTCTAATGAATCTCATAGGCTATTATGGAGAATGCAAAAACATCCAAAATTTTCCCCCATCAACAGTGTACCATTCAGTGTGATATTAAAAATACCTCTCATCCAACCCTAAACCCAACCCCAATATTCACCCAAACATAAGTGCGTCCAGAACTCTAACCCTAACCCTAACCCTTACCATATGGGCCCATTCATTCTAATGAATCTCATAGGCTATAATGGAGAATGGAAAAACATCCAAAATTTTTTCCCATCAAGAGTATACCATTCAGTGTGATATTAAAAATACATCTTACCCAACCCTAAACCAGACGCCAATTTTAAACCGAACATATGTGTGTCCTGAACTCTAACCCTAACCCTAACCCTTACCATATGGGCCCATTCATTCTAATGAATCTCATTGGGTATAATGGAGAATGGAAAAACATCCAAAAAATTTTCCCATCAAGAGTATACCATTCAGTGTGATATTAAAAATTCATCTTATCCAACCCTAAACCCAACCCCAATATTCACCCAAACATAAGTGCGTCCAGAACTCTAACCCTAACCCTAAACCTTACCATATGGGCCCATTCATTCTAATGAATCTCATAGGCTATAATGGAGAATGGAAAAACATCCAAAATTTTTTCCCATCAAGAGTATACCATTCAGTGTGATATTAAAAATACATCTTATCCAACCCTAAACCCATCCCAATATTCACTCGAACATAAGTGTGTCCTGAACTCTAACCCTAACCCTAACCCTTACCATATGGGCCCATTCATTCTAATGAATCTCATAGGCTATAATGGAGAATGGAAAAACATCCAAAATTTTTCCCCATCAACAGTGTACCATTCAGTGTGATATTAAAAATTCATCTTATCCAACCCTAAACCCAACCCCAATATTCTCCGAAACATAAGTGTGTCCTGAACTCTAACCCTAACCCTAACCCTTACCATATGGGCCCATTCATTCTAATGAATCTCATAGGCTATAATGGAGAATGGAAAAACATCCAAAATTTTTCCCCATCAACAGTGTACCATTCAGTGTGATATTAAAAATACATCTTATCCAACCCTAAATCCAACCCCAATATTCACCGAAACATAAGTGTGTCCTGAACTCTAACCCTAACCCTTACCATATGGGCCCATTCATTCTAATGAATCTCATAGGCTATAATGGAGAATGGAAAAACATCCAAAAAATTTTACCATCAAGAGTATACCATTCAGTGTGATATTAAAAATACATCTTATCCAACCCTAAACCCAACCCCAATATTCACCCAAACATAAGTGCGTCCAGAACTCTAACCCTAACACTAACCCTTACCATATGGGCCCATTCATTCTAATGAATCTCATAGGCTATAATGGAGAATGGAAAAACATCCAAAAATTTTTCCCATCAAGAGTATACCATTCAGTGTGATATTAAAAATACATCTTACCCAACCCTAAACCCAACCCCAATATTCACTGAAACATAAGTGTGTCCTGAACTCTAACCCTAACCCTAACCCTTACAATATGGGCCCATTCATTCTAATGAATCTCATAGGCTATAATGGAGAATGGAAAAACACACAAAAATTTTCCCCATCAACAGTGTACCATTCAGTGTTATTTTAAAAATTCATCTTATCCAACCCTAAACCCAACCCCAATATTCACCAAAACATAAGTGTGTCCTGAACTCTAACCCTAACCCTAACCCTTACCATATGGGCCCATTCATTCTAATGAATCTCATAGGCTATAATGGAGAATGGAAAAACATCCAAAATTTTTCCCCATCAACAGTGTACCATTCAGTGTGATATTAAAAATACATCTTATCCAACCCTAAACCCAACCCCAATATTCACCGAAACATAAGTGTGTCCTGAACTCTAACCCTAACCCTAACCCTTACCATATGGGCCCATTCATTCAAATGAATCTCATAGGGTATAATGGAGAATGGAAAAACATCCAAAAAATTTTACCATCAAGATTACACCATTCAGTGTGATATTAAACATACATCTTACCTAACCCTAAACCAGACCCCAATTTTAAACCGAACATATGTGTGTCCTGAACTCTAACCCTAACCCTTACCATATGGGCCCATTCATTCGAATGAATCTCATAGGCTATAATGGAGAATGGAAAAACATCCAAAATTTTTCCCCATCAACAGTGTACCATTCAGTGTGATATTAAAAATACATCTTACCCAACCCTAAACCAGACGCCAATTTTAAACCGGACATATGTGTGTCCTGAACTCTAACCCTAACCCTAACCCTTACCATATGGGCCCATTCATTCAAATGAATCTCATAGGGTATAATGGAGAATGGAAAAACATCCAAAAAATTTTCCCATCAAGAGTATACCATTCAGTGTGATATTAAAAATACATCTTATCCAACCCTAAACCCAACACCAATATTCACTCGAACATAAGTGTGTCCTGAACTCTAACCCTAACCCTAACCCTTACCATATGGGCCCATTCATTCTAATGAATCTCATAGGCTATAATGGAGAATGGAAAAACATCCAAAAATTTTCCCCATCAGCACTGTACCATTCAGTGTGATATTAAAAATTCATCTTATCCAACCCTAAACCCAACCCAAATATTCACCGAAACATAAGTGTGTCCTGAACTCTAACCCTAACCCTAACCCTTACCATATGGGCCCATTCATTCTAATGAATCTCATAGGCTATAATGGAGAATGGAAAAACATCCAAAATTTTTCCCCATCAACAGTGTACCATTCAGTGTGATATTAAAAATACATCTTATCCAACCCTAAACCCAACCCCAATATTCACCCAAACATAAGTGCGTCCAGAACTCTAACCCTAACCCTAACCCTTACCATATGGGCCCATTCATTCTAATGAATCTCATAGGCTATAATGGAGAATGGAAAAACATCCAAAATTTTTTCCCATCAACAGTGTACCATTCAGTGTGATATTAAAAATTCATGTTCTCCAACCCTAAACCCAACCCCAATATTCACTGAAACATAAGTGTGTCCTGAACTCTAACCCTAACCCTAACCCTTACCATATGGGCCCATTCATTCTAATGAATCTCATAGGCTATAATGGAGAATGGAAAAACATCCAAAAATTTTCCCCATCAACAGTGTACCATTCAGTGTGATATTAAAAATTCATGTTCTCCAACCCTAAACCCAACCCCAATATTCACTGAAACATAAGTGTGTCCTGAACTCTAACCCTAACCCTAACCCTTACCATATGGGCCCATTCATTCTAATGAATCTCATAGGCTATAACGGAGAATGGAAAAACATCCAAAATTTTTTCCCATCAAGAGTATACCATTCAGTGTGATATTAAAAATACATCTTAGCCAACCCTAAACCCAACCCCAATATTCACCGAAACATAAGTGTGTCCTGAACTCTAACCCTAACCCTAACCCTTACCATACGGGCCCATTCATTCTAATGAATCTCATAGGCTATAATGGAGAATGGAAAAACATCCAAAATTTTTCCCCTTCAACAGTGTACCATTCAGTGTGATATTAAAAATACGTCTTATCCAACCCTAAACCCAACACCAATATTCACCGAAACATAAGTGTGTCCTGAACTCTAACCCTAACCCTAACCCTTACCATATGGGCCCATTCATTCTAATGAATCTCATAGGCTATAATGGAGAATGGAAAAACATCCAAAATTTTTCCCCATCAACAGTGTACCATTAAGTGTGATATTAAAAATACATCTTATCCAACCCTAAACCCAACCCCAATATTCACCGAAACATAAGTGTGTCCTGAACTCTAACCCTAACCCTAACCCTTACCATATGGGCCCATTCATTCTAATGAATCTCATAGGCTATAATGGAGAATGGAAAAACATCCAAAAATTTTTCCCATCAACAGTGTACCATTCAGTGTGATATTAAAAATTCATGTTCTCCAACCCTAAACCCAACCCCAATATTCACTGAAACATAAGTGTGTCCTGAACTCTAACCCTAACCCTAACCCTTACCATATGGGCCCATTCATTCTAATGAATCTCATAGGCTATAATGGAGAATGGAAAAACATCCAAAAATTTTCCCCATCAACACTGTACCATTCAGTGTGATATTAAAAATTCATCTTATCGAACCCTAAACCCAACCCCAATATTCACCGAAACATAAGTGTGTCCTGAACTCTAACCCTAACCCTAACCCTTACCATATGGGCCCATTCCTTCTAATGAATCTCATAGGCTATAATGGAGAATGGAAAAACATCCAAATTTTTTCCCCATCAACAGTGTACCATTCAGTGTGATATTAAAAATACATCTTACCCAACCCTAAACCAGACGCCAATTTTAAACCGGACATATGTGTGTCCTGAACTCTAACCCTAACCCTAACCCTTACCATATGGGCCCATTCATTCAAATGAATCTCATAGGGTATAATGGAGAATGGAAAAACATCCAAAAAATTTTCCCATCAAGAGTATACCATTCAGTGTGATATTAAAAATACGTCTTATCCAACCCTAAACCCAACACCAATATTCACTCGAACATAAGTGTGTCCTGAACTCTAACCCTAACCCTAACACTTACCATATGGGCCCATTCATTCTAATGAATCTCATAGGCTATAATGGAGAATGGAAAAACATCCAAAAATTTTCCCCATCAGCACTGTACCATTCAGTATGATATTAAAAATTCATCTTATCCAACCCTAAACCCAACGCAAATATTCACCGAAACATAAGTGTGTCCTGAACTCTAAACCTAACCCTAACCCTTACCATATGGGCCCATTCATTCTAATGAATCTCATAGGCTATAATGGAGAATGGAAAAACATCCAAAATTTTTCCCCATCAACAGTGTACCATTCAGTGTGATATTAAAAATACATCTTATCCAACCCTAAACCCAACCCCAATATTCACCCAAACATAAGTGCGTCCAGAACTCTAACCCTAACCCTAACCCTTACCATATGGGCCCATTCATTCTAATGAATCTCATAGGCTATAATGGAGAATGGAAAAACATCCAAAAAATTTTCCCATCAACAGTGTACCATTCAGTGTGATATTAAAAATTCATGTTCTCCAACCCTAAACCCAACCCCAATATTCACCCAAACATAAGTGTGTCCTGAACTCTAACCCTAACCCTAACCCTTACCATATGGGCCCATTCATTCTAATGAATCTCATAGGCTATAATGGAGAATGGAAAAACATCCAAAAATTTTCCCCATCAAGAGTATACCATTCAGTGTGATATTAAAAATACATCTTATCCAACCCTAAACCCAACCCCAATATTCACTCGAACATAAGTGTGTCCTGAACTCTAACCCTAACCCTAACCCTTACCATATGGGCCCATTCATTCTAATGAATCTCATAGGCTATAATGGAGAATGGAAAAACATCCAAAAATTTTCCCCATCAACAGTGTACCATTCAGTGTGATATTAAAAATACATCTTAGCCAACCCTAAACCCAACCCCAATATTCACTGAAACATAAGTGTGTCCTGAACTCTAACCCTAACCCTAACCCTTACCATATGGGCCCATTCATTCTAATGAATCTCATAGGCTATAACGGAGAATGGAAAAACATCCAAAATTTTTTCCCATCAAGAGTATACCATTCAGTGTGATATTAAAAATACATCTTAGCCAACCCTAAACCCAACCCCAATATTCACCGAAACATAAGTGTGTCCTGAACTCTAACCCTAACCCTAACCCTTACCATATGGGCCCATTCATTCTAATGAATCTCATAGGCTATAATGGAGAATGGAAAAACATCCAAAATTTTTCCCCTTCAACAGTGTACCATTCAGTGTGATATTAAAAATACGTCTTATCCAACCCTAAACCCAACACCAATATTCACCGAAACATAAGTGTGTCCTGAACTCTAACCCTAACCCTAACCCTTACCATATGGGCCCATTCATTCTAATGAATCTCATAGGCTATAATGGAGAATGGAAAAACATCCAAAATTTTTCCCCATCAACAGTGTACCATTCAGTGTGATATTAAAAATACATCTTATCCAACCCTAAACCCAACCCCAATATTCACCCAAACATAAGTGCGTCCAGAACTCTAACCCTAACCCTAACCCTTACCATATGGGCCCATTCATTCTAATGAATCTCATAGGCTATAATGGAGAATGGAAAAACATCCAAAAAATTTTCCCATCAACAGTGTACCATTCAGTGTGATATTAAAAATTCATGTTCTCCAACCCTAAACCCAACCCCAATATTCACCCAAACATAAGTGTGTCCTGAACTCTAACCCTAACCCTAACCCTTACCATATGGGCCCATTCATTCTAATGAATCTCATAGGCTATAATGGAGAATGGAAAAACATCCAAAAATTTTCCCCATCAAGAGTATACCATTCAGTGTGATATTAAAAATACATCTTATCCAACCCTAAACCCAACCCCAATATTCACTCGAACATAAGTGTGTCCTGAACTCTAACCCTAACCCTAACCCTTACCATATGGGCCCATTCATTCTAATGAATCTCATAGGCTATAATGGAGAATGGAAAAACATCCAAAAATTTTCCCCATCAACAGTGTACCATTCAGTGTGATATTAAAAATTCATGTTCTCCAACCCTAAACCCAACCCCAATATTCACTGAAACATAAGTGTGTCCTGAACTCTAACCCTAACCCTAACCCTTACCATATGGGCCCATTCATTCTAATGAATCTCATAGGCTATAACGGAGAATGGAAAAACATCCAAAATTTTTTCCCATCAAGAGTATACCATTCAGTGTGATATTAAAAATACATCTTAGCCAACCCTAAACCCAACCCCAATATTCACCGAAACATAAGTGTGTCCTGAACTCTAACCCTAACCCTAACCCTTACCATATGGGCCCATTCATTCTAATGAATCTCATAGGCTATAATGGAGAATGGAAAAACATCCAAAATTTTTCCCCTTCAACAGTGTACCATTCAGTGTGATATTAAAAATACGTCTTATCCAACCCTAAACCCAACACCAATATTCACCGAAACATAAGTGTGTCCTGAACTCTAACCCTAACCCTAACCCTTACCATATGGGCCCATTCATTCTAATGAATCTCATAGGCTATAATGGAGAATGGAAAAACATCCAAAATTTTTCCCCATCAACAGTGTACCATTCAGTGTGATATTAAAAATACATCTTATCCAACCCTAAACCCAACCCCAATATTCACCCAAACATAAGTGCATCCAGAACTCTAACCCTAACCCTAACCCTTACCATATGGGCCCATTCATTCTAATGAATCTCATAGGCTATAATGGAGAATGGAAAAACATCCAAAAATTTTTCCCATCAACAGTGTACCATTCAGTGTGATATTAAAAATACATCTTACGCAACCCTAAACCAGACGCCAATTTTAAACCGGACATATGTGTGTCCTGAACTCTAACCCTAACCCTAACCCTTACCATATGGGCCCATTCATTCAAATGAATCTCATAGGGTATAATGGAGAATGGAAAAACATCCAAAAATTTTTCCCATCAAGAGTATACCATTCAGTGTGATATTAAAAATACATCTTATCCAACCCTAAACCCAACACCAATATTCACTCGAACATAAGTGTGTCCTGAACTCTAACCCTAACCCTAACACTTACCATATGGGCCCATTCATTCTAATGAATCTCATAGGCTATAATGGAGAATGGAAAAACATCCAAAAATTTTCCCCATCAGCACTGTACCATTCAGTGTGATATTAAAAATTCATCTTATCCAACCCTAAACCCAACCCAAATATTCACCGAAACATAAGTGTGTCCTGAACTCTAACCCTAACCCTAACCCTTACCATATGGGCCCATTCATTCTAATGAATCTCATAGGCTATAACGGAGAATGGAAAAACATCCAAAAATTTTTCCCATCAAGAGTATACCATTCAGTGTGATATTAAAAATACATCTTAGCCAACCCTAAACCCAACCCCAATATTCACTGAAACATAAGTGTGTCCTGAACTCTAACCCTAACCCTAACCCTTACCATATGGGCCCATTCATTCTAATGAATCTCATAGGCTATAATGGAGAATGGAAAAACATCCAAAATTTTTCCCCTTCAACAGTGTACCATTCAGTGTGATATTAAAAATACGTCTTATCCAACCCTAAACCCAACACCAATATTCACCGAAACATAAGTGTGTCCTGAACTCTAACCGTAACCCTAACCCTTACCATATGGGCCCATTCATTCTAATGAATCTCATAGGCTATAATGGAGAATGGAAAAACATCCAAAATTTTTCCCCATCAACAGTGTACCATTCAGTGTGATATTAAAAATACATCTTATCCAACCCTAAACCCAACCCCAATATTCACCCAAACATAAGTGCGTCCAGAACTCTAACCCTAACCCTAACCCTTACCATATGGGCCCATTCATTCTAATGAATCTCATAGGCTATAATGGAGAATGGAAAAACATCCAAAAATTTTTCCCATCAACAGTGTACCATTCAGTGTGATATTAAAAATACATCTTACGCAACCCTAAACCAGACGCCAATTTTAAACCGGACATATGTGTGTCCTGAACTCTAACCCTAACCCTAACCCTTACCATATGGGCCCATTCATTCAAATGAATCTCATAGGGTATAATGGAGAATGGAAAAACATCCAAAAATTTTCCCATCAAGAGTATACCATTCAGTGTGATATTAAAAATACATCTTATCCAACCCTAAACCCAACACCAATATTCACTCGAACATAAGTGTGTCCTGAACTCTAACCCTAACCCTAACACTTACCATATGGGCCCATTCATTCTAATGAATCTCATAGGCTATAACGGAGAATGGAAAAACATCCAAAATTTTTTCCCATCAATGGTATACCATTCAGTGTGATATTAAAAATACATCTTAGCCAACCCTAAACCCAACCCCAATATTCACCGAAACATAAGTGTGTCCTGAACTCTAACCCTAACCCTAACCCTTACCATATGGGCCCATTCATTCTAATGAATCTCATAGGCTATAATGGAGAATGGAAAAACATCCAAAATTTTTCCCCTTCAACAGTGTACCATTCAGTGTGATATTAAAAATACGTCTTATCCAACCCTAAACCCAACACCAATATTCACCGAAACATAAGTGTGTCCTGAACTCTAACCCTAACCCTAACCCTTACCATATGGGCCCATTCATTCTAATGAATCTCATAGGCTATAATGGAGAATGGAAAAACATCCAAAATTTTTCCCCATCAACAGTGTACCATTCAGTGTGATATTAAAAATACATCTTATCCAACCCTAAACCCAACCCCAATATTCACCCAAACATAAGTGCGTCCAGAACTCTAACCCTAACCCTAACCCTTACTATATGGGCCCATTCATTCTAATGAATCTCATAGGCTATAATGGAGAATGGAAAAACATCCAAAAATTTTTCCCATCAACAGTGTACCATTCAGTGTGATATATAAAATTCATGTTCTCCAACCCTAAACCCAACCCCAATATTCACTGAAACATAAGTGTGTCCTGAACTCTAACCCTAACCCTAACCCTTACCATATGGGCCCATTCATTCTAATGAATCTCATAGGCTATAACGGAGAATGGAAAAACATCCAAAATTTTTTCCCATCAAGAGTATACCATTCAGTGTGATATTAAAAATACATCTTAGCCAACCCTAAACCCAACCCCAATATTCACCGAAACATAAGTGTGTCCTGAACTCTAACCCTAACCCTAACCCTTACCATATGGGCCCATTCATTCTAATGAATCTCATAGGCTATAATGGAGAATGGAAAAACATCCAAAATTTTTCCCCTTCAACAGTGTACCATTCAGTGTGATATTAAAAATACGTCTTATCCAACCCTAAACCCAACACCAATATTCACCGAAACATAAGTGTGTCCTGAACTCTAACCGTAACCCTAACCCTTACCATATGGGCCCATTCATTCTAATGAATCTCATAGGCTATAATGGAGAATGGAAAAACATCCAAAATTTTTCCCCATCAACAGTGTACCATTCAGTGTGATATTAAAAATACATCTTATCCAACCCTAAACCCAACCCCAATATTCACCCAAACATAAGTGCGTCCAGAACTCTAACCCTAACCCTAACCCTTACCATATGGGCCCATTCATTCTAATGAATCTCATAGGCTATAATGGAGAATGGAAAAACATCCAAAAATTTTTCCCATCAACAGTGTACCATTCAGTGTGATATTAAAAATACATCTTACGCAACCCTAAACCAGACGCCAATTTTAAACCGGACATATGTGTGTCCTGAACTCTAACCCTAACCCTAACCCTTACCATATGGGCCCATTCATTCTAATGAATCTCATAGGGTATAATGGAGAATGGAAAAACATCCAAAAAATTTTCCCATCAAGAGTATACCATTCAGTGTGATATTAAAAATACATCTTATCCAACCCTAAACCCAACACCAATATTCACTCGAACATAAGTGTGTCCTGAACTCTAACCCTAACCCTAACACTTACCATATGGGCCCATTCATTCTAATGAATCTCATAGGCTATAACGGAGAATGGAAAAACATCCAAAATTTTTTCCCATCAATGGTATACCATTCAGTGTGATATTAAAAATACATCTTAGCCAACCCTAAACCCAACCCCAATATTCACCGAAACATAAGTGTGTCCTGAACTCTAACCCTAACCCTAACCCTTACCATATGGGCCCATTCATTCTAATGAATCTCATAGGCTATAATGGAGAATGGAAAAACATCCAAAATTTTTCCCCTTCAACAGTGTACCATTCAGTGTGATATTAAAAATACGTCTTATCCAACCCTAAACCCAACACCAATATTCACCGAAACATAAGTGTGTCCTGAACTCTAACCCTAACCCTAACCCTTACCATATGGGCCCATTCATTCTAATGAATCTCATAGGCTATAATGGAGAATGGAAAAACATCCAAAATTTTTCCCCATCAACAGTGTACCATTCAGTGTGATATTAAAAATACATCTTATCCAACCCTAAACCCAACCCCAATATTCACCCAAACATAAGTGCGTCCAGAACTCTAACCCTAACCCTAACCCTTACTATATGGGCCCATTCATTCTAATGAATCTCATAGGCTATAATGGAGAATGGAAAAACATCCAAAAATTTTTCCCATCAACAGTGTACCATTCAGTGTGATATATAAAATTCATGTTCTCCAACCCTAAACCCAACCCCAATATTCACTGAAACATAAGTGTGTCCTGAACTCTAACCCTAACCCTAACCCTTACCATATGGGCCCATTCATTCTAATGAATCTCATAGGCTATAATGGAGAATGGAAAAACATCCAAAAATTTTCCCCATCAACACTGTACCATTCAGTGTGATATTAAAAATTCATCTTATCCAACCCTAAACCCAACCCCAATATTCACCGAAACATAAGTGTGTCCTGAACTCTAACCCTAACCCTAACCCTTACCATATGGGCCCATTCCTTCTAATGAATCTCACAGGCTATAATGGAGAATGGAAAAACATCCAAAATTTTTCCCCATCAACAGTGTACCATTCAGTGTGATATTAAAAATACATCTTACCCAACCCTAAACCAGACGCCAATTTTAAACCGGACATATGTGTGTCCTGAACTCTAACCCTAACCCTAACCCTTACCATATGGGCCCATTCATTCAAATGAATCTCATAGGGTATAATGGAGAATGGAAAAACATCCAAAAAATTTTCCCATCAAGAGTATACCATTCAGTGTGATATTAAAAATACATCTTATCCAACCCTAAACCCAACACCAATATTCACTCGAACATAAGTGTGTCCTGAACTCTAACCCTAACCCTACCACTTACCATATGGGCCCATTCATTCTAATGAATCTCATAGGCTATAATGGAGAATGGAAAAACATCCAAAAATTTTCCCCATCAGCACTGTACCATTCAGTGTGATATTAAAAATTCATCTTATCCAACCCTAAACCCAACCCAAATATTCACCGAAACATAAGTGTGTCCTGAACTCTAACCCTAACCCTAACCCTTACCATATGGGCCCATTCATTCTAATGAATCTCATAGGCTATAATGGAGAATGGAAAAACATCCAAAAATTTTCCCCATCAAGAGTATACCATTCAGTGTGATATTAAAAATACATCTTAGCCAACCCTAAACCCAACCCCAATATTCACCGAAACATAAGTGTGTCCTGAACTCTAACCCTAACCCTAACCCTTACCATATGGGCCCATTCATTCTAATGAATCTCATAGGCTATAATGGAGAATGGAAAACATCCAAAATTTTTCCCCTTCAACAGTGTACCATTCAGTGTGATATTAAAAATACGTCTTATCCAACCCTAAACCCAACACCAATATTCACCGAAACATAAGTGTGTCCTGAACTCTAACCCTAACCCTAACCCTTACCATATGGGCCCATTCATTCTAATGAATCTCATAGGCTATAATGGAGAATGGAAAAACATCCAAAATTTTTCCCCATCAACAGTGTACCATTCAGTGTGATATTAAAAATACATCTTATCCAACCCTAAACCCAACCCCAATATTCACCCAAACATAAGTGCGTCCAGAACTCTAACCCTAACCCTAACCCTTACCATATGGGCCCATTCATTCTAATGAATCTCATAGGCTATAATGGAGAATGGAAAAACATCCAAAAATTTTTCCCATCAACAGTGTACCATTCAGTGTGATATTAAAAATTCATGTTCTCCAACCCTAAACCCAACCCCAATATTCACTGAAACATAAGTGTGTCCTGAACTCTAACCCTAACCCTAACCCTTACCATATGGGCCCATTCATTCTAATGAATCTCATAGGCTATAATGGAGAATGGAAAAACATCCAAAAATTTTCCCCATCAACACTGTACCATTCAGTGTGATATTAAAAATTCATCTTATCCAACCCTAAACCCAACCCCAATATTCACCGAAACATAAGTGTGTCCTGATCTCTAACCCTAACCCTAACCCTTACCATATGGGCCCATTCCTTCTAATGAATCTCCTAGGCTATAATGGAGAATGGAAAAACATCCAAAATTTTTCCCCATCAACAGTGTACCATTCAGTGTGATATTAAAAATACATCTTACCCAACCCCAAACCAGACGCCAATTTTAAACCGGACATATGTGTGTCCTGAACTCTAACCCTAACCCTAACCCTTGCCATATGGGCCCATTCATTCTAATGAATCTCATAGGCTATAATGGAGAATGGAAAAACATCCAAAAAATTTTCCCATCAAGAGTATACCATTCAGTGTGATATTAAAAATACATCTTATCCAACCCTAAACCAAACACCAATATTCACTCGAACATAGGTGTGTCCTGAACTCTAACCCTAACCCTAACACTTACCATATGGGCCCATTCATTCTAATGAATCTCATAGGCTATAATGGAGAATGGAAAAACATCCAAAATTTTTCCCCATCAACAGTGTACCATTCAGTGTGATATTAAAAATACATCTTATCCAACCCTAAACCCAACCCCAATATTCACCCAAACATAAGTGCGTCCAGAACTCTAACCCTAACCCTAACCCTTACCATATGGGCCCATTCATTCTAATGAATCTCATAGGCTATAATGGACAATGGAAAAACATCCAAAAAATTTTCCCATCAACAGTGTACCATTCAGTGTGATATTAAAAATTCATGTTCTCCAACCCTAAACCCAACCCCAATATTCACCCAAACATAAGTGTGTCCTGAACTCTAACCCTAACCCTAACCCTTACCATATGGGCCCATTCATTCTAATGAATCTCATAGGCTATAATGGAGAATGGAAAAACATCCAAAAATTTTCCCCATCAAGAGTATACCATTCAGTGTGATATTAAAAATACATCTTATCCAACCCTAAACCCAACCCCAATATTCACTCGAACATAAGTGTGTCCTGAACTCTAACCCTAACCCTAACCCTTACCATATGGGCCCATTCATTCTAATGAATCTCATAGGCTATAATGGAGAATGGAAAAACATCCAAAAATTTTCCCCATCAACAGTGTACCATTCAGTGTGATATTAAAAATTCATGTTCTCCAACCCTAAACCCAACCCCAATATTCACTGAAACATAAGTGTGTCCTGAACTCTAACACTAACCCTAACCCTTACCATATGGGCCCATTCATTCTAATGAATCTCATAGGCTATAACGGAGAATGGAAAAACATCCAAAAATTTTTCCCATCAAGAGTATACCATTCAGTGTGATATTAAAAATACATCTTAGCCAACCCTAAACCCAACCCCAATATTCACCGAAACATAAGTGTGTCCTGAACTCTAACCCTAACCCTAACCCTTACCATATGGGCCCATTCATTCTAATGAATCTCATAGGCTATAATGGAGAATGGAAAAACATCCAAAATTTTTCCCCTTCAACAGTGTACCATTCAGTGTGATATTAAAAATACGTCTTATCCAACCCTAAACCCAACACCAATATTCACCGAAACATAAGTGTGTCCTGAACTCTAACCCTAACCCTAACCCTTACCATATGGGCCCATTCATTCTAATGAATCTCATAGGCTATAATGGAGAATGGAAAAACATCCAAAATTTTTCCCCATCAACAGTGTACCATTCAGTGTGATATTAAAAATACATCTTATCCAACCCTAAACCCAACCCCAATATTCACCCAAACATAAGTGCGTCCAGAACTCTAACCCTAACCCTAACCCTTACCATATGGGCCCATTCATTCTAATGAATCTCATAGGCTATAATGGGGAATGGAAAAACATCCAAAAATTTTTCCCATCAACAGTGTACCATTCAGTGTGATATTAAAAATACATCTTACGCAACCCTAAACCAGACGCCAATTTTAAACCGGACATATGTGTGTCCTGAACTCTAACCCTAACCCTAACCCTTACCATATGGGCCCATTCATTCAAATGAATCTCATAGGGTATAATGGAGAATGGAAAAACATCCAAAAAATTTTCCCATCAAGAGTATACCATTCAGTGTGATATTAAAAATACATCTTCTCCAACCCTAAACCCAACACCAATATTCACTCGAACATAAGTGTGTCCTGAACTCTAACCCTAACCCTAACACTTACCATATGGGCCCATTCATTCTAATGAATCTCATAGGCTATAATGGATAATGGAAAAACATCCAAAAATTTTCCCCATCAGCACTGTACCATTCAGTGTGATATTAAAAATTCATCTTATCCAACCCTAAACCCAACCCAAATATTCACCGAAACATAAGTGTGTCCTGAACTCTAACCCTAACCCTAACCCTTACCATATGGGCCCATTCATTCTAATGAATCTCATAGGCTATAACGGAGAATGGAAAAACATCCAAAATTTTTTCCCATCAATGGTATACCATTCAGTGTGATATTAAAAATACATCTTAGCCAACCCTAAACCCAACCCCAATATTCACCGAAACATAAGTGTGTCCTGAACTCTAACCCTAACCCTAACCCTTACCATATGGGCCCATTCATTCTAATGAATCTCATAGGCTATAATGGAGAATGGAAAAACATCCAAAATTTTTCCCCTTCAACAGTGTACCATTCAGTGTGATATTAAAAATACGTCTTATCCAACCCTAAACCCAACACCAATATTCACCGAAACATAAGTGTGTCCTGAACTCTAACCCTAACCCTAACCCTTACCATATGGGCCCATTCATTCTAATGAATCTCATAGGCTATAATGGAGAATGGAAAAACATCCAAAATTTTTCCCCATCAACAGTGTACCATTCAGTGTGATATTAAAAATACATCTTATCTAACCCTAAACCCAACCCCAATATTCACCCAAACATAAGTGCGTCCAGAACTCTAACCCTAACCCTAACCCTTACTATATGGGCCCATTCATTCTAATGAATCTCATAGGCTATAATGGAGAATGGAAAAACATCCAAAAATTTTTCCCATCAACAGTGTACCATTCAGTGTGATATATAAAATTCATGTTCTCCAACCCTAAACCCAACCCCAATATTCACTGAAACATAAGTGTGTCCTGAACTCTAACCCTAACCCTAACCCTTACCATATGGGCCCATTCATTCTAATGAATCTCATAGGCTATAATGGAGAATGGAAAAACATCCAAAAATTTTCCCCATCAACACTGTACCATTCAGTGTGATATTAAAAATTCATCTTATCCAACCCTAAACCCAACCCCAATATTCACCGAAACATAAGTGTGTCCTGAACTCTAACCCTAACCCTAACCCTTACCATATGGGCCCATTCCTTCTAATGAATCTCATAGGCTATAATGGAGAATGGAAAAACATCCAAAATTTTTCCCCATCAACAGTGTACCATTCAGTGTGATATTAAAAATACATCTTACCCAACCCTAAACCAGACGCCAATTTTAAACCGGACATATGTGTGTCCTGAACTCTAACCCTAACCCTAACCCTTACCATATGGGCCCATTCATTCAAATGAATCTCATAGGGTATAATGGAGAATGGAAAAACATCCAAAAAATTTTCCCATCAAGAGTATACCATTCAGTGTGATATTAAAAATACATCTTATCCAACCCTAAACCCAACACCAATATTCACTCGAACATAAGTGTGTCCTGAACTCTAACCCTAACCCTAACACTTACCATATGGGCCCATTCATTCTAATGAATCTCATAGGCTATAATGGAGAATGGAAAAACATCCAAAAATTTTCCCCATCAACAGTGTACCATTCAGTGTGATATTAAAAATACATCTTATCCAACCCTAAACCCAACCCCAATATTCACCCAAACATAAGTGCGTCCAGAACTCTAACCCTAACCCTAACCCTTACCATATGGGCCCATTCATTCTAATGAATCTCATAGGCTATAATGGAGAATGGAAAAACATCCAAAAATTTTTCCCATCAACAGTGTACCATTCAGTGTGATATTAAAAATACATCTTACGCAACCCTAAACCAGACGCCAATTTTAAACCGGACATATGTGTGTCCTGAACTCTAACCCTAACCCTAACCCTTACCATATGGGCCCATTCATTCAAATGAATCTCATAGGGTATAATGGAGAATGGAAAAACATCCAAAAAATTTTCCCATCAAGAGTATACCATTCAGTGTGATATTAAAAATACATCTTATCCAACCCTAAACCCAACACCAATATTCACTCGAACATAAGTGTGTCCTGAACTCTAACCCTAACCCTAACACTTACCATATGGGCCCATTCATTCTAATGAATCTCATAGGCTATAACGGAGAATGGAAAAACATCCAAAATTTTTTCCCATCAATGGTATACCATTCAGTGTGATATTAAAAATACATCTTAGCCAACCCTAAACCCAACCCCAATATTCACCGAAACATAAGTGTGTCCTGAACTCTAACCCTAACCCTAACCCTTACCATATGGGCCCATTCATTCTAATGAATCTCATAGGCTATAATGGAGAATGGAAAAACATCCAAAATTTTTCCCCTTCAACAGTGTACCATTCAGTGTGATATTAAAAATACGTCTTATCCAACCCTAAACCCAACACCAATATTCACCGAAACATAAGTGTGTCCTGAACTCTAACCCTAACCCTAACCCTTACCATATGGGCCCATTCATTCTAATGAATCTCATAGGCTATAATGGAGAATGGAAAAACATCCAAAATTTTTCCCCATCAACAGTGTACCATTCAGTGTGATATTAAAAATACATCTTATCCAACCCTAAACCCAACCCCAATATTCACCCAAACATAAGTGCGTCCAGAACTCTAACCCTAACCCTAACCCTTACTATATGGGCCCATTCATTCTAATGAATCTCATAGGCTATAATGGAGAATGGAAAAACATCCAAAAATTTTTCCCATCAACAGTGTACCATTCAGTGTGATATATAAAATTCATGTTCTCCAACCCTAAACCCAACCCCAATATTCACTGAAACATAAGTGTGTCCTGAACTCTAACCCTAACCCTAACCCTTACCATATGGGCCCATTCATTCTAATGAATCTCATAGGCTATAATGGAGAATGGAAAAACATCCAAAAATTTTCCCCATCAACACTGTACCATTCAGTGTGATATTAAAAATTCATCTTATCCAACCCTAAACCCAACCCCAATATTCACCGAAACATAAGTGTGTCCTGAACTCTAACCCTAACCCTAACCCTTACCATATGGGCCCATTCCTTCTAATGAATCTCATAGGCTATAATGGAGAATGGAAAAACATCCAAAATTTTTCCCCATCAACAGTGTACCATTCAGTGTGATATTAAAAATACATCTTACCCAACCCTAAACCAGACGCCAATTTTAAACCGGACATATGTGTGTCCTGAACTCTAACCCTAACCCTAACCCTTACCATATGGGCCCATTCATTCAAATGAATCTCATAGGGTATAATGGAGAATGGAAAAACATCCAAAAAATTTTCCCATCAAGAGTATACCATTCAGTGTGATATTAAAAATACATCTTATCCAACCCTAAACCCAACACCAATATTCACTCGAACATAAGTGTGTCCTGAACTCTAACCCTAACCCTAACACTTACCATATGGGCCCATTCATTCTAATGAATCTCATAGGCTATAATGGAGAATGGAAAAACATCCAAAAATTTTCCCCATCAGCACTGTACCATTCAGTGTGATATTAAAAATTCATCTTATCCAACCCTAAACCCAACCCAAATATTCACCGAAACATAAGTGTGTCCTGAACTCTAACCCTAACCCTAACCCTTACCATATGGGCCCCTTCATTCTAATGAATCTCATAGGCTATAATGGAGAATGGAAAAACATCCAAAAATTTTCCCCATCAAGAGTATACCATTCAGTGTGATATTAAAAATACATCTTAGCCAACCCTAAACCCAACCCCAATATTCACCGAAACATAAGTGTGTCCTGAACTCTAACCCTAACCCTAACCCTTACCATATGGGCCCATTCATTCTAATGAATCTCATAGGCTATAATGGAGAATGGAAAACATCCAAAATTTTTCCCCTTCAACAGTGTACCATTCAGTGTGATATTAAAAATACGTCTTATCCAACCCTAAACCCAACACCAATATTCACCGAAACATAAGTGTGTCCTGAACTCTAACCCTAACCCTAACCCTTACCATATGGGCCCATTCATTCTAATGAATCTCATAGGCTATAATGGAGAATGGAAAAACATCCAAAATTTTTCCCCATCAACAGTGTACCATTCAGTGTGATATTAAAAATACATCTTATCCAACCCTAAACCCAACCCCAATATTCACCCAAACATAAGTGCGTCCAGAACTCTAACCCTAACCCTAACCCTTACCATATGGGCCCATTCATTCTAATGAATCTCATAGGCTATAATGGAGAATGGAAAAACATCCAAAAATTTTTCCCATCAACAGTGTACCATTCAGTGTGATATTAAAAATTCATGTTCTCCAACCCTAAACCCAACCCCAATATTCACTGAAACATAAGTGTGTCCTGAACTCTAACCCTAACCCTAACCCTTACCATATGGGCCCATTCATTCTAATGAATCTCATAGGCTATAATGGAGAATGGAAAAACATCCAAAAATTTTCCCCATCAACACTGTACCATTCAGTGTGATATTAAAAATTCATCTTATCCAACCCTAAACCCAACCCCAATATTCACCGAAACATAAGTGTGTCCTGAACTCTAACCCTAACCCTAACCCTTACCATATGGGCCCATTCCTTCTAATGAATCTCCTAGGCTATAATGGAGAATGGAAAAACATCCAAAATTTTTCCCCATCAACAGTGTACCATTCAGTGTGATATTAAAAATACATCTTACCCAACCCCAAACCAGACGCCAATTTTAAACCGGACATATGTGTGTCCTGAACTCTAACCCTAACCCTAACCCTTGCCATATGGGCCCATTCATTCTAATGAATCTCATAGGCTATAATGGAGAATGGAAAAACATCCAAAAAAATTTCCCATCAAGAGTATACCATTCAGTGTGATATTAAAAATACATCTTATCCAACCCTAAACCAAACACCAATATTCACTCGAACATAGGTGTGTCCTGAACTCTAACCCTAACCCTAACACTTACCATATGGGCCCATTCATTCTAATGAATCTCATAGGCTATAATGGAGAATGGAAAAACATCCAAAATTTTTCCCCATCAACAGTGTACCATTCAGTGTGATATTAAAAATACATCTTATCCAACCCTAAACCCAACCCCAATATTCACCCAAACATAAGTGCGTCCAGAACTCTAACCCTAACCCTAACCCTTACCATATGGGCCCATTCATTCTAATGAATCTCATAGGCTATAATGGACAATGGAAAAACATCCAAAAAATTTTCCCATCAACAGTGTACCATTCAGTGTGATATTAAAAATTCATGTTCTCCAACCCTAAACCCAACCCCAATATTCACCCAAACATAAGTGTGTCCTGAACTCTAACCCTAACCCTAACCCTTACCATATGGGCCCATTCATTCTAATGAATCTCATAGGCTATAATGGAGAATGGAAAAACATCCAAAAATTTTCCCCATCAAGAGTATACCATTCAGTGTGATATTAAAAATACATCTTATCCAACCCTAAACCCAACCCCAATATTCACTCGAACATAAGTGTGTCCTGAACTCTAACCCTAACCCTAACCCTTACCATATGGGCCCATTCATTCTAATGAATCTCATAGGCTATAATGGAGAATGGAAAAACATCCAAAAATTTTCCCCATCAACAGTGTACCATTCAGTGTGATATTAAAAATTCATGTTCTCCAACCCTAAACCCAACCCCAATATTCACTGAAACATAAGTGTGTCCTGAACTCTAACACTAACCCTAACCCTTACCATATGGGCCCATTCATTCTAATGAATCTCATAGGCTATAACGGAGAATGGAAAAACATCCAAAAATTTTTCCCATCAAGAGTATACCATTCAGTGTGATATTAAAAATACATCTTAGCCAACCCTAAACCCAACCCCAATATTCACCGAAACATAAGTGTGTCCTGAACTCTAACCCTAACCCTAACCCTTACCATATGGGCCCATTCATTCTAATGAATCTCATAGGCTATAATGGAGAATGGAAAAACATCCAAAATTTTTCCCCATCAACAGTGTACCATTCAGTGTGATATTAAAAATACATCTTATCCAACCCTAAACCCAACCCCAATATTCACCCAAACATAAGTGCGTCCAGAACTCTAACCCTAACCCTAACCCTTACCATATGGGCCCATTCATTCTAATGAATCTCATAGGCTATAATGGAGAATGGAAAAACATCCAAAAATTTTTCCCATCAACAGTGTACCATTCAGTGTGATATTAAAAATTCATGTTCTCCAACCCTAAACCCAACCCCAATATTCACTGAAACATAAGTGTGTCCTGAACTCTAACCCTAACCCTAACCCTTACCATATGGGCCCATTCATTCTAATGAATCTCATAGGCTATAATGGAGAATGGAAAAACATCCAAAAATTTTCCCCATCAACACTGTACCATTCAGTGTGATATTAAAAATTCATCTTATCCAACCCTAAACCCAACCCCAATATTCACCGAAACATAAGTGTGTCCTGAACTCTAACCCTAACCCTAACCCTTACCATATGGGCCCATTCCTTCTAATGAATCTCCTAGGCTATAATGGAGAATGGAAAAACATCCAAAATTTTTCCCCATCAACAGTGTACCATTCAGTGTGATATTAAAAATACATCTTACCCAACCCCAAACCAGACGCCAATTTTAAACCGGACATATGTGTGTCCTGAACTCTAACCCTAACCCTAACCCTTGCCATATGGGCCCATTCATTCTAATGAATCTCATAGGCTATAATGGAGAATGGAAAAACATCCAAAAAAATTTCCCATCAAGAGTATACCATTCAGTGTGATATTAAAAATACATCTTATCCAACCCTAAACCAAACACCAATATTCACTCGAACATAGGTGTGTCCTGAACTCTAACCCTAACCCTAACACTTACCATATGGGCCCATTCATTCTAATGAATCTCATAGGCTATAATGGAGAATGGAAAAACATCCAAAATTTTTCCCCATCAACAGTGTACCATTCAGTGTGATATTAAAAATACATCTTATCCAACCCTAAACCCAACCCCAATATTCACCCAAACATAAGTGCGTCCAGAACTCTAACCCTAACCCTAACCCTTACCATATGGGCCCATTCATTCTAATGAATCTCATAGGCTATAATGGACAATGGAAAAACATCCAAAAAATTTTCCCATCAACAGTGTACCATTCAGTGTAATATTAAAAATTCATGTTCTCCAACCCTAAACCCAACCCCAATATTCACCCAAACATAAGTGTGTCCTGAACTCTAACCCTAACCCTAACCCTTACCATATGGGCCCATTCATTCTAATGAATCTCATAGGCTATAATGGAGAATGGAAAAACATCCAAAAATTTTCCCCATCAAGAGTATACCATTCAGTGTGATATTAAAAATACATCTTATCCAACCCTAAACCCAACCCCAATATTCACTCGAACATAAGTGTGTCCTGAACTCTAACCCTAACCCTAACCCTTACCATATGGGCCCATTCATTCTAATGAATCTCATAGGCTATAATGGAGAATGGAAAAACATCCAAAAATTTTCCCCATCAACAGTGTACCATTCAGTGTGATATTAAAAATTCATGTTCTCCAACCCTAAACCCAACCCCAATATTCACTGAAACATAAGTGTGTCCTGAACTCTAACACTAACCCTAACCCTTACCATATGGGCCCATTCATTCTAATGAATCTCATAGGCTATAACGGAGAATGGAAAAACATCCAAAAATTTTTCCCATCAAGAGTATACCATTCAGTGTGATATTAAAAATACATCTTAGCCAACCCTAAACCCAACCCCAATATTCACCGAAACATAAGTGTGTCCTGAACTCTAACCCTAACCCTAACCCTTACCATATGGGCCCATTCATTCTAATGAATCTCATAGGCTATAATGGAGAATGGAAAAACATCCAAAATTTTTCCCCTTCAACAGTGTACCATTCAGTGTGATATTAAAAATACGTCTTATCCAACCCTAAACCCAACACCAATATTCACCGAAACATAAGTGTGTCCTGAACTCTAACCCTAACCCTAACCCTTACCATATGGGCCCATTCATTCTAATGAATCTCATAGGCTATAATGGAGAATGGAAAAACATCCAAAATTTTTCCCCATCAACAGTGTACCATTCAGTGTGATATTAAAAATACATCTTATCCAACCCTAAACCCAACCCCAATATTCACCCAAACATAAGTGCGTCCAGAACTCTAACCCTAACCCTAACCCTTACCATATGGGCCCATTCATTCTAATGAATCTCATAGGCTATAATGGAGAATGGAAAAACATCCAAAAATTTTTCCCATCAACAGTGTACCATTCAGTGTGATATTAAAAATACATCTTACGCAACCCTAAACCAGACGCCAATTTTAAACCGGACATATGTGTGTCCTGAACTCTAACCCTAACCCTAACCCTTACCATATGGGCCCATTCATTCAAATGAATCTCATAGGGTATAATGGAGAATGGAAAAACATCCAAAAAATTTTCCCATCAAGAGTATACCATTCAGTGTGATATTAAAAATACATCTTCTCCAACCCTAAACCCAACACCAATATTCACTCGAACATAAGTGTGTCCTGAACTCTAACCCTAACCCTAACACTTACCATATGGGCCCATTCATTCTAATGAATCTCATAGGCTATAATGGATAATGGAAAAACATCCAAAAATTTTCCCCATCAGCACTGTACCATTCAGTGTGATATTAAAAATTCATCTTATCCAACCCTAAACCCAACCCAAATATTCACCGAAACATAAGTGTGTCCTGAACTCTAACCCTAACCCTAACCCTTACCATATGGGCCCATTCATTCTAATGAATCTCATAGGCTATAACGGAGAATGGAAAAACATCCAAAATTTTTTCCCATCAATGGTATACCATTCAGTGTGATATTAAAAATACATCTTAGCCAACCCTAAACCCAACCCCAATATTCACCGAAACATAAGTGTGTCCTGAACTCTAACCCTAACCCTAACCCTTACCATATGGGCCCATTCATTCTAATGAATCTCATAGGCTATAATGGAGAATGGAAAAACATCCAAAATTTTTCCCCTTCAACAGTGTACCATTCAGTGTGATATTAAAAATACGTCTTATCCAACCCTAAACCCAACACCAATATTCACCGAAACATAAGTGTGTCCTGAACTCTAACCCTAACCCTAACCCTTACCATATGGGCCCATTCATTCTAATGAATCTCATAGGCTATAATGGAGAATGGAAAAACATCCAAAATTTTTCCCCATCAACAGTGTACCATTCAGTGTGATATTAAAAATACATCTTATCCAACCCTAAACCCAACCCCAATATTCACCCAAACATAAGTGCGTCCAGAACTCTAACCCTAACCCTAACCCTTACTATATGGGCCCATTCATTCTAATGAATCTCATAGGCTATAATGGAGAATGGAAAAACATCCAAAATTTTTTCCCATCAACAGTGTACCATTCAGTGTGATATATAAAATTCATGTTCTCCAACCCTAAACCCAACCCCAATATTCACTGAAACATAAGTGTGTCCTGAACTCTAACCCTAACCCTAACCCTTACCATATGGGCCCATTCATTCAAATGAATCTCATAGGGTATAATGGAGAATGGAAAAACATCCAAAAAATTTTCCCATCAAGAGTATACCATTCAGTGTGATATTAAAAATACATCTTATCCAACCCTAAACCCAACACCAATATTCACTCGAACATAAGTGTGTCCTGAACTCTAACCCTAACCCTAACACTTACCATATGGGCCCATTCATTCTAATGAATCTCATAGGCTATAATGGAGAATGGAAAAACATCCAAAAATTTTCCCCATCAGCACTGTACCATTCAGTGTGATATTAAAAATTCATCTTATCCAACCCTAAACCCAACCCAAATATTCACCGAAACATAAGTGTGTCCTGAACTCTAACCCTAACCCTAACCCTTACCATATGGGCCCATTCATTCTAATGAATCTCATAGGCTATAATGGAGAATGGAAAAACATCCAAAAATTTTCCCCATCAAGAATATACCATTCAGTGTGATATTAAAAATACATCTTAGCCAACCCTAAACCCAACCCCAATATTCACCGAAACATAAGTGTGTCCTGAACTCTAACCCTAACCCTAACCCTTACCATATGGGCCCATTCATTCTAATGAATCTCATAGGCTATAATGGAGAATGGAAAACATCCAAAATTTTTCCCCTTCAACAGTGTACCATTCAGTGTGATATTAAAAATACGTCTTATCCAACCCTAAACCCAACACCAATATTCACCGAAACATAAGTGTGTCCTGAACTCTAACCCTAACCCTAACCCTTACCATATGGGCCCATTCATTCTAATGAATCTCATAGGCTATAACGGAGAATGGAAAAACATCCAAAATTTTTCCCCATCAACAGTGTACCATTCAGTGTGATATTAAAAATACATCTTATCCAACCCTAAACCCAACCCCAATATTCACCCAAACATAAGTGCGTCCAGAACTCTAACCCTAACCCTAACCCTTACCATATGGGCCCATTCATTCTAATGAATCTCATAGGCTATAATGGAGAATGGAAAAACATCCAAAAATTTCCCCATCAACACTGTACCATTCAGTGTGATATTAAAAATTCATCTTATCCAACCCTAAACCCAACCCCAATATTCACCGAAACATAAGTGTGTCCTGAACTCTAACCCTAACCCTAACCCTTACCATATGGGCCCATTCCTTCTAATGAATCTCCTAGGCTATAATGGAGAATGGAAAAACATCCAAAATTTTTCCCCATCAACAGTGTACCATTCAGTGTGATATTAAAAATACATCTTACCCAACCCTAAACCAGACGCCAATTTTAAACCGGACATATGTGTGTCCTGAACTCTAACCCTAACCCTAACCCTTGCCATATGGGCCCATTCATTCTAATGAATCTCATAGGCTATAATGGAGAATGGAAAAACATCCAAAATTTTTCCCCATCAACAGTGTACCATTAAGTGTGATATTAAAAATACATCTTATCCAACCCTAAACCCAACCCCAATATTCACCCAAACATAAGTGCGTCCAGAACTCTAACCCTAACCCTAACCCTTACCATATGGGCCCATTCATTCTAATGAATCTCATAGGCTATAATGGAGAATGGAAAAACATCCAAAAATTTTTCCCATCAACAGTGTACCATTCAGTGTGATATTAAAAATTCATGTTCTCCAACCCTAAACCCAACCCCAATATTCACTGAAACATAAGTGTGTCCTGAACTCTAACCCTAACCCTAACCCTTACCATATGGGCCCATTCATTCTAATGAATCTCATAGGCTATAATGGAGAATGGAAAAACATCCAAAAATTTTCCCCATCAAGAGTATACCATTCAGTGTGATATTAAAAATACGTCTTATCCAACCCTAAACCCAACACCAATATTCACCGAAACATAAGTGTGTCCTGAACTCTAACCCTAACCCTAACCCTTACCATATGGGCCCATTCATTCTAATGAATCTCATAGGCTATAATGGAGAATGGAAAAACATCCAAAATTTTTCCCCATCAACAGTGTACCATTCAGTGTGATATTAAAAATACATCTTATCCAACCCTAAACCCAACCCCAATATTCACCCAAACATAAGTGCGTCCAGAACTCTAACCCTAACCCTAACCCTTACCATATGGGCCCATTCATTCTAATGAATCTCATAGGCTATAATGGAGAATGGAAAAACATCCAAAAATTTTTCCCATCAACAGTGTACCATTCAGTGTGATATTAAAAATTCATGTTCTCCAACCCTAAACCCAACCCCAATATTCACTGAAACATAAGTGTGTCCTGAACTCTAACCCTAACCCTAACCCTTACCATATGGGCCCATTCATTCTAATGAATCTCATAGGCTATAATGGAGAATGGAAAAACATCCAAAAATTTCCCCATCAACACTGTACCATTCAGTGTGATATTAAAAATTCATCTTATCCAACCCTAAACCCAACCCCAATATTCACCGAAACATAAGTGTGTCCTGAACTCTAACCCTAACCCTAACCCTTACCATATGGGCCCATTCCTTCTAATGAATCTCCTAGGCTATAATGGAGAATGGAAAAACATCCAAAATTTTTCCCCATCAACAGTGTACCATTCAGTGTGATATTAAAAATACATCTTACCCAACCCTAAACCAGACGCCAATTTTAAACCGGACATATGTGTGTCCTGAACTCTAACCCTAACCCTAACCCTTGCCATATGGGCCCATTCATTCTAATGAATCTCATAGGCTATAATGGAGAATGGAAAAACATCCAAAATTTTTCCCCATCAACAGTGTACCATTAAGTGTGATATTAAAAATACATCTTATCCAACCCTAAACCCAACCCCAATATTCACCCAAACATAAGTGCGTCCAGAACTCTAACCCTAACCCTAACCCTTACCATATGGGCCCATTCATTCTAATGAATCTCATAGGCTATAATGGAGAATGGAAAAACATCCAAAAATTTTTCCCATCAACAGTGTACCATTCAGTGTGATATTAAAAATTCATGTTCTCCAACCCTAAACCCAACCCCTATATTCACTGAAACATAAGTGTGTCCTGAACTCTAACCCTAACCCTAACCCTTACCATATGGGCCCATTCATTCTAATGAATCTCATAGGCTATAATGGAGAATGGAAAAACATCCAAAAATTTTCCCCATCAAGAGTATACCATTCAGTGTGATATTAAAAATACATCTTATCCAACCCTAAACCCAACCCCAATATTCACTCGAACATAAGTGTGTCCTGAACTCTAACATTAACCCTAACCCTTACCATATGGGCCCATTCATTCTAATGAATCTCATAGGCTATAATGGAGAATGGAAAAACATCCAAAAATTTTCCCCATCAACAGTGTACCATTCAGTGTGATATTAAAAATTCATGTTCTCCAAACCTAAACCCAACCCCAATATTCACTGAAACATAAGTGTGTCCTGAACTCTAACCCTAACCCTAACCCTTACCATATGGGCCCATTCATTCTAATGAATCTCATAGGCTATAATGGAGAATGGAAAAACATCCAAAAATTTTCCCCATCAACAGTGTACCATTCAGTGTGATATTAAAAATACATCTTACCCAACCCTAAACCAGACGCCAATTTTAAACCGGACATATGTGTGTCCTGAACTCTAACCCTAACCCTAACCCTTACCATATGGGCCCATTCATTCAAATGAATCTCATAGGGTATAATGGAGAATGGAAAAAACATCCAAAAAATTTTCCCATCAAGAGTATACCATTCAGTGTGATATTAAAAATACATCTTATCCAACCCTAAACCCAACACCAATATTCACTCGAACATAAGTGTGTCCTGAACTCTAACCCTAACCCTAACACTTACCATATGGGCCCATTCATTCTAATGAATCTCATAGGCTATAATGGAGAATGGAAAAACATCCAAAATTTTCCCCATCAGCACTGTACCATTCAGTGTGATATTAAAAATTCATCTTATCCAACCCTAAACCCAACCCAAATATTCACCGAAACATAAGTGTGTCCTGAACTCTAACCCTAACCCTAACACTTACCATATGGGCCCATTCATTCTAATGAATCTCATAGGCTATAATGGAGAATGGAAAAACATCCAAAATTTTTCCCCATCAACAGTGTACCATTCAGTGTGATATTAAAAATACATCTTATCCAACCCTAAACCCAACCCCAATATTCACCCAAACATAAGTGCGTCCAGAACTCTAACCCTAACCCTAACCCTTACCATATGGGCCCATTCATTCTAATGAATCTCATAGGCTATAATGGAGAATGGAAAAACATCCAAAAATTTTTCCCATCAACAGTGTACCATTCAGTGTGATATTAAAAATTCATGTTCTCCAACCCTAAACCCAACCCCAATATTCACTGAAATATAAGTGTGTCCTGAACTCTAACCCTAACCCTAACCCTTACCATATGGGCCCATTCATTCTAATGAATCTCATAGGCTATAATGGAGAATGGAAAAACATCCAAAAATTTTCCCCATCAAGAGTATACCATTCAGTGTGATATTAAAAATACATCTTATCCAACCCTAAACCCAACCCCAATATTCACTCGAACATAAGTGTGTCCTGAACTCTAACCCTAACCCTAACCCTTACCATATGGGCCCATTCATTCTAATGAATCTCATAGGCTATAATGGAGAATGGAAAAACATCCAAAAATTTTCCCCATCAACAGTGTACCATTCAGTGTGATATTAAAAATTCATGTTCTCCAACCCTAAACCCAACCCCAATATTCACTGAAACATAAGTGTGTCCTGAACTCTAACCCTAACCCTAACCCTTACCATATGGGCCCATTCATTCTAATGAATCTCATAGGCTATAACGGAGAATGGAAAAACATCCAAAATTTTTTCCCATCAAGAGTATACCATTCAGTGTGATATTAAAAATACATCTTATCCAACCCTAAACCCAACCCTAATATTCACCGAAACATAAGTGTGTCCTGAACTCTAACCCTAACCCTAACCCTTACCATATGGGCCCATTCATTCTAATGAATCTCATAGGCTATAATGGAGAATGGAAAAACATCCAAAATTTTTCCCCTTCAGCAGTGTACCATTCAGTGTGATATTAAAAATACGTCTTATCCAACCCTAAACCCAACACCAATATTCACCGAAACATAAGTGTGTCCTGAACTCTAACCCTAACCCTAACCCTTACCATATGGGCCCATTCATTCTAATGAATCTCATAGGCTATAATGGAGAATGGAAAAACATCCAAAATTTTTCCCCTTCAACAGTGTACCATTCAGTGTGATATTAAAAATACGTCTTATCCAACCCTAAACCCAACACCAATATTCACCGAAACATAAGTGTGTCCTGAACTCTAACCCTAACCCTAACCCTTACCATATGGGCCCATTCATTCTAATGAATCTCATAGGCTATAATGGAGAATGGAAAAACATCCAAAAATTTTTCCCATCAACAGTGTACCATTCAGTGTGATATTAAAAATTCATGTTCTCCAACCCTAAACCCAACCCCAATATTCACTGAAACATAAGTGTGTCCTGAACTCTAACCCTAACCCTAACCCTTACCATATGGGCCCATTCATTCTAATGAATCTCATAGGCTATAATGGAGAATGGAAAAACATCCAAAATTTTTCCCCATCGACAGTGTACCATTCAGTGTGATATTAAAAATTCATCTTATCCAACCCTAAACACAACCCCAATATTCACCGAAACATAAGTGTTTCCTGAACTCTAACCCTAACCCTAACCCTTACCATATGGGCCCATTCATTCTAATGAATCTCATAGGCTATAATGGAGAATGGAAAAACATCCAAAATTTTTCCCCATCAACAGTGTACCATTCAGTGTGATATTAAAAATACATCTTATCCAACCCTAAACCCAACCCCAATATTCACCGAAACATAAGTGTGTCCTGAACTCTAACCCTAACCCTAACCCTTACCATATGGGCCCATTCATTCTAATGAATCTCATAGGCTATACTGGAGAATGGAAAAACATCCAAAAAATTTTACCATCAAGATTATAACATTCAGTGTGATATTAAAAATACATCTTATCCAACCCTAAACCCAACCCCAATATTCACCCAAACATAAGTGCGTCCAGAACTCTAACCCTAACCCTAACCCTTACCATATCGGCCCATTTATTCTAATGAATGTCATAGGCTATAATGGAGAATGGAAAAACATCCAAAAATTTTTCCCATCAAGAGTATACCATTCAGTGTGGTATTAAAAATACATCTTACCCAACCCTAAACCAGACCACAATTTTAAACCGAACATATGTGTGTCCTGAACTCTAACCCTAACCCTAACCCTTACCATATGGGCCCATTCATTCTAATGAATCTCAGAGGGTATAATGGAGAATGGAAAAAACATACAAAATTTTTTCCCATCAAGAGTATACCATTCAGTGTGATATTAAAAATACATCTTACCCAACCCTAAACACAACCCCAATATTCACTCGAACATAAGTGTGTCCTGAACTCTAACCCTAACCCTTACCATATGGGCCCATTCATTCTAATGAATCTCATAGGCTATAATGGAGAATGGAAAAACATCCAAAAATTTTCCCCATCAACAGTGTACCATTCAGTGTGATATTAAAAATTCATCTTATCCAACCCTAAACCCAACCCCAATATTCACCGAAACATAAGTGTGTCCTGAACTCTAACCCTAACCCTAACCCTTACCATATGGGCCCATTCATTCTAATGAATCTCATAGCTATACTGGAGAATGGAAAAACATCCAAAAAAATTTACCATCAAGATTATAACATTCAGTGTGATATTAAAAATACATCTTATCCAACCCTAAACCCAACCCCAATATTCACCCAAACATAAGTGCGTCCAGAACTCTAACCCTAACCCTAACCCTTACCATATCGGCCCATTTATTCTAATGAATGTCATAGGCTATAATGGAGAATGGAAAAACATCCAAAAATTTTTCCCATCAAGAGTATACCATTCAGTGTGGTACTAAAAATACATCTTACCCAACCCTAAACCAGACCACAATTTTAAACCGAACATATGTGTGTCCTGAACTCTAACCCTAACCCTAACCCTTACCATATGGGCCCATTCATTCTAATGAATCTCATAGGGTATAATGGAGAATGGAAAAAACATACAAAAATTTTTCCCATCAAAAGTATACCATTCAGTGTGATATTAAAAATACATCTTATCCAACCCTAAACACAACCCCAATATTCACTCGAACATAAGTGTGTCCTGAACTCTAACCCTAACCCTTACCATATGGGCCCATTCATTCTAATGAATCTCATAGGCTATAATGGAGAATGGAAAAACATCCAAAAATTTTCCCCATCAACAGTGTACCATTCAGTGTGATATTTAAAATTCATCTTATCCAACCCTAAACCCAACCCCAATATTCACCGAAACATAAGTGTGTCCTGAACTCTAACCCTAACCCTAACCCTTACCATATGGGCCCATTCATTCTAATGAATCTCATAGGCTATAATGGAGAATGGAAAAACATCCAAAAATTTTCCCCATCAACAGTGTACCATTCAGTGTGATATTAAAAATACATCTTATCCAACCCTAAATCCAACCCCAATATTCACCGAAACATAAGTGTGTCCTGAACTCTAAACCTAATCCTTACCATATGGGCCCATTCATTCTAATGAATCTCATAGGCTATAATGGAGAATGGAAAAACATCCAAAAAATTTTACCATCAAGAGTATACCATTCAGTGTGATATCAAAAATACATCTTATCCAACCCTAAACCCAACCCCAATATTCACCCAAACATAAGTGCGTCCAGAACTCTAAGCCTAACACTAACCCTTACCATATGGGCCCATTCATTCTAATGAATCTCATAGGCTATAATGGAGAATGGAAAAACATCCAAAAATTTTTCCCATCAAGAGTACACCATTCAGTGTGATATTAAAAATACATCTTACCCAACCCTAAACCCAACCCCAATATTCACTGAAACATAAGTGTGTCCTGAACTCTAACCCTAACCCTAACCCTTACAATATGGGCCCATTCATTCTAATGAATCTCATAGGCTATAATGGAGAATGGAAAAACACACAAAAATTTTCCCCATCAACAGTGTACCATTCAGTGTTATTTTAAAAATTCATCTTATCCAACCCTAAACCCAACCCCAATATTCACCAAAACATAATTGTGTCCTGAACTCTAACCCTAACCCTAACCCTTACCATATGGGCCCATTCATTCTAATGAATCTCATAGGCTATAATGGAGAATGGAAAAACATCCAAAATTTTTCCCCATCAACAGTGTACCATTCAGTGTGATATTAAAAATACATCTTATCCACCCTAAACCCAACCCCAATATTCACCGAAACATAAGTGTGTCCTGAACTCTAACGCTAACCCTAACCCTTACCATATGGGCCCATTCATTCAAATGAATCTCATAGGGTATAATGGAGAATGGAAAAACATCCAAAAAATTTTACCATCAAGATTACACCATTCAGTGTGATATTAAAAATACATCTTACCTAACCCAAAACCAGACCCCAATTTTAAACCGAACATATGTGTGTCCTGAACTCTAACCCTAACCCTAACCCTTACCATATGGGCCCATTCATTCTAATGAATCTCATAGGCTATAATGGAGAATGGAAAAACATCCAAAATTTTTCCCCATCAACAGTGTACCATTCAGTGTGATATTAAAAATACATCTTATCCAACCCTAAACCCAACCCCAATATTCACCGAAACATAAGTGTGTCCTGAACTCTAACCCTAACCCTAACCCTTACCATATGGGCCCTTTCATTCTAATGAATCTCATAGGCTATAATGGAGAATGGGAAAACATCCAAAATTTTTCCCCATCAACAGTGTACCATTCAGTGTGATATTAAAAATACATCTTATCCAACCCTAAACCCAACCGCAATATTCACCCAAACATAAGTGCGTCCAGAACTCTAACCCTAACCCTAACCCTTACCATATGGGCCCATTCATTCTAATGAATCTCATAGGCTATAATGGAGAATGGAAAAACATCCAAAATTTTTTCCCATCTAGAGTATACCATTCAGTGTGATATTAAAAATACATCTTACCCAACCCTAAACCCAACCCCAATATTCACCGAAACATAAGTGTGTCCTGAACTCTAACCCTAACCCTAACCCTTACCATATGGGCCCATTCATTCTAATGAATCTCATAGGCTATAATGGAGAATGGAAAAACATCCAAAATTTTTCCCCATCAACAGTGTACCATTCAGTGTGATATTAAAAATACATCTTATCCAACCCTAAACCCAACCCCAATATTCACCGAAACATAAGTGTGTCCTGAACTCTAACCCTAACCCTAACCCTTACCATATGGGCCCATTCATTCTAATGAATCTCATAGGCTATAATGGAGAATGGAAAAACATCCAAAAATTTTCCCCATCAACACTGTACCATTCAGTGTGATATTAAAAATTCATCTTATCCAACCCTAAACCCAACCCCAATATTCACCGAAACATAAGTGTGTCCTGAACTCTAAACCTAACCCTAACCCTTACCATATGGGCCCATTCATTCTAATGAATCTAATAGGCTATAATGGAGAATGGAAAAACATCCAAAATTTTTCCCCATCAACAGTGTACCATTCAGTGTGATATTAAAAATACATCTTACCCAACCCTAAACCAGACGCCAATTTTAAACCGGACATATGTGTGTCCTGAACTCTAACCCTAACCCTAACCCTTACCATATGGGCCCATTCATTCTAATGAATCTCATAGGCTATAATGGAGAATGGAAAAACATCCAAAAATTTTCACAATCAACAGTGTACCATTCAGTGTGATATTAAAAATTCATGTTCTCCAACCCGAAACCCAACCCCAATATTCACTGAAACATAAGTGTGTCCTGAACTCTAACCCTAACCCTAACCCTTACCATATGGGCCCATTCATTCTAATGAATCTCACAGGCTATAACGGAGAATGGAAAAACATCCAAAATTTTTTCCCATCAAGAGTATACCATTCAGTGTGATATTAAAAATACATCTTAGCCAACCCTAAACCCAACCCCAATATTCACCGAAACATAAGTGTGTCCTGAACTCTAACCCTAACCCTAACCCTTACCATGTGGGCCCATTCATTCTAATGAATCTCATAGGCTATAATGGAGAATGGAAAAACATCCAAAATTTTCCCCCTTCAACAGTGTACCATTCAGTGTGATATTAAAAATACGTCTTATCCAACCCTAAACCCAACACCAATATTCACCGAAACATAAGTGTGTCCTGAACTCTAACCCTAACCCTAACCCTTACCATATGGGCCCATTCATTCTAATGAATCTCATAGGCTATAATGGAGAATGGAAAAACATCCAAAATTTTTCCCCATCAACAGTGTACCATTCAGTGTGATATTAAAAATACATCTTATCCAACCCTAAACCCAACCCCAATATTCACCCAAACATAAGTGCGTCCAGAACTCTAACCCTAACCCTAACCCTTACCATATGGGCCCATTCATTCTAATGAATCTCATAGGCTATAATGGAGAATGGAAAAACATCCAAAAATTTTCCCCATCAACAGTGTACCATTCAGTGTGATATTAAAAATTCATGTTCTCCAACCCTAAACCCAACCCCAATATTCACTGAAACATAAGTGTGTCCTGAACTCTAACCCTAACCCTAACCCTTACCATATGGGCCCATTCATTCTAATGAATCTCATAGGCTATAATGGAGAATGGAAAAACATCCAAAAATTTTCCCCATCAAGAGTATACCATTCAGTGTGATATTAAAAATACATCTTATCCAACCCTAAACCCAACCCCAATATTCACTCGAACATAAGTGTGTCCTGAACTCTAACCCTAACCCTAACCCTTACCATATGGGCCCATTCATTCTAATGAATCTCATAGGCTATAATGGAGAATGGAAAAACATCCAAAAATTTTCCCCATCAACAGTGTACCATTCAGTGTGATATTAAAAATTCATGTTCTCCAACCCTAAACCCAACCCCAATATTCACTGAAACATAAGTGTGTCCTGAACTCTAACCCTAACCCTAACCCTTACCATATGGGCCCATTCATTCTAATGAATCTCATAGGCTATAATGGAGAATGGAAAAACATCCAAAATTTTTCCCCATCAACAGTGTACCATTCAGTGTGATATTAAAAATACATCTTATCCAACCCTAAACCCAACCCCAATATTCACCGAAACATAAGTGTGTCCTGAACTCTAACCCTAACCCTAACCCTTACCATATGGGCCCATTCATTCTAATGAATCTCATAGGCTATAATGGAGAATGGGAATACATCCAAAATTTTTCCCCATCAACAGTGTACCATTCAGTGTAATATTAAAAATACATCTTATCCAACCCTAAACCCAACCGCAATATTCACCCAAACATAAGTGCGTCCAGAACTCTAACCCTAACCCTAACCCTTACCATATGGGCCCATTCATTCTAATGAATCTCATAGGCTATAATGGAGAATGGAAAAACATCCCAAAATTTTCCCCATCAGCACTGTACCATTCAGTGTGATATTAAAAATTCATCTTATCCAACCCTAAACCCAACCCAAATATTCACCGAAACATAAGTGTGTCCTGAACTCTAACCCTAACCCTAACCCTTACCATATGGGCCCATTCATTCTAATGAATCTCATAGGCTATAATGGAGAATGGAAAAACATCCAAAATTTTTCCCCATCAACAGTGTACCATTCAGTGTGATATTAAAAATACATCTTATCCAACCCTAAACCCAACCCCAATATTCACCGAAACATAAGTGTGTCCTGAACTCTAACCCTAACCCTAACCCTTACCATATGGGCCCATTCATTCTAATGAATCTAATAGGCTATAATGGAGAATGGAAAAACATCCAAAAATTTTCCCCATCAACACTGTACCATTCAGTGCGATATTAAAAATTCATCTTATCCAACCCTAAACCCAACCCCAATATTCACCGAAACATAAGTGTGTCCTGAACTCTAACCCTAACCCTAACCCTTACCATATGGGCCCATTCATTCTAATGAATCTCATAGGCTATAATGGAGAATGGAAAAACATCCAAATTTTTTCCCCATCAACAGTGTACCATTCAGTGTGATATTAAAAATACACCTTACCCAACCCTAAACCAGACGCCAATTTTAAACCGAACATATGTGTGTCCTGAACTCTAACCCTAACCCTAACCCTTACCATATGGGCCCATTCATTCAAATGAATCTCATAGGGTATAATGGAGAATGGAAAAACATCCAAAAATTTTCCCATCAAGAGTATACCATTCAGTGTGATATTAAAAATACATCTTATCCAACCCTAAACCCAACACCAATATTCACTCGAACATAAGTGTGTCCTGAACTCTAACCCTAACCCTAACCCTTACCATATGGGCCCATTCATTCTAATGAATCTCATAGGCTATAATGGAGAATGGAAAAACATCCCAAAATTTTCCCCATCAGCACTGTACCATTCAGTGTGATATTAAAAATTCATCTTATCCAACCCTAAACCCAACCCCAATATTCACCCAAACATAAGTGCGTCCAGAACTCTAAGCCTAACACTAACCCTTACCATATGGGCCCATTCATTCTAATGAATCTCATAGGCTATAATGGAGAATGGAAAAACATCCAAAGATTTTTCCCATCAAGAGTACACCATTCAGTGTGATATTAAAAATACATCTTACCCAACCCTAAACCCAACCCCAATATTCACTGAAACATAAGTGTGTCCTGAACTCTAACCCTAACCCTAACCCTTACAATATGGGCCCATTCATTCTAATGAATCTCATAGGCTATAATGGAGAATGGAAAAACACACAAAAATTTTCCCCATCAACAGTGTACCATTCAGTGTTATTTTAAAAATTCATCTTATCCAACCCTAAACCCAACCCCAATATTCACCAAAACATAATTGTGTCCTGAACTCTAACCCTAACCCTAACCCTTACCATATGGGCCCATTCATTCTAATGAATCTCATAGGCTATAATGGAGAATGGAAAAACATCCAAAATTTTTCCCCATCAACAGTGTACCATTCAGTGTGATATTAAAAATACATCTTATCCACCCTAAACCCAACCCCAATATTCACCGAAACATAAGTGTGTCCTGAACTCTAACGCTAACCCTAACCCTTACCATATGGGCCCATTCATTCAAATGAATCTCATAGGGTATAATGGAGAATGGAAAAACATCCAAAAAATTTTACCATCAAGATTACACCATTCAGTGTGATATTAAAAATACATCTTACCTAACCCAAAACCAGACCCCAATTTTAAACCGAACATATGTGTGTCCTGAACTCTAACCCTAACCCTAACCCTTACCATATGGGCCCATTCATTCTAATGAATCTCATAGGCTATAATGGAGAATGGAAAAACATCCAAAATTTTTCCCCATCAACAGTGTACCATTCAGTGTGATATTAAAAATACATCTTATCCAACCCTAAACCCAACCCCAATATTCACCGAAACATAAGTGTGTCCTGAACTCTAACCCTAACCCTAACCCTTACCATATGGGCCCATTCATTCTAATGAATCTCATAGGCTATAATGGAGAATGGGAAAACATCCAAAATTTTTCCCCATCAACAGTGTACCATTCAGTGTGATATTAAAAATACATCTTATCCAACCCTAAACCCAACCGCAATATTCACCCAAACATAAGTGCGTCCAGAACTCTAACCCTAACCCTAACCCTTACCATATGGGCCCATTCATTCTAATGAATCTCATAGGCTATAATGGAGAATGGAAAAACATCCAAAATTTTTTCCCATCAAGAGTATACCATTCAGTGTGATATTAAAAATACATCTTACCCAACCCTAAACCCAACCCCAATATTCACCGAAACATAAGTGTGTCCTGAACTCTAACCCTAACCCTAACCCTTACCATATGGGCCCATTCATTCTAATGAATCTCATAGGCTATAATGGAGAATGGAAAAACATCCAAAATTTTTCCCCATCAACAGTGTACCATTCAGTGTGATATTAAAAATACATCTTATCCAACCCTAAACCCAACCCCAATATTCACCGAAACATAAGTGTGTCCTGAACTCTAACCCTAACCCTAACCCTTACCATATGGGCCCATTCATTCTAATGAATCTCATAGGCTATAATGGAGAATGGAAAAACATCCAAAAATTTTCCCCATCAACACTGTACCATTCAGTGTGATATTAAAAATACATCTTATCCAACCCTAAACCCAACCCCAATATTCACTCGAACATAAGTGTGTCCTGAACTCTAACCCTAACCCTAACCCTTACCATATGGGCCCATTCATTCTAATGAATCTCATAGGCTATAATGGAGAATGGAAAAACATCCAAAAATTTTCCCCATCAACAGTGTACCATTCAGTGTGATATTAAAAATTCATGTTCTCCAACCCTAAACCCAACCCCAATATTCACTGAAACATAAGTGTGTCCTGAACTCTAACCCTAACCCTAACCCTTACCATATGGGCCCATTCATTCTAATGAATCTCATAGGCTATAATGGAGAATGGAAAAACATCCAAAATTTTTCCCCATCAACAGTGTACCATTCAGTGTGATATTAAAAATACATCTTATCCAACCCTAAACCCAACCCCAATATTCACCGAAACATAAGTGTGTCCTGAACTCTAACCCTAACCCTAACCCTTACCATATGGGCCCATTCATTCTAATGAATCTCATAGGCTATAATGGAGAATGGGAATACATCCAAAATTTTTCCCCATCAACAGTGTACCATTCAGTGTGATATTAAAAATACATCTTATCCAACCCTAAACCCAACCGCAATATTCACCCAAACATAAGTGCGTCCAGAACTCTAACCCTAACCCTAACCCTTACCATATGGGCCCATTCATTCTAATGAATCTCATAGGCTATAATGGAGAATGGAAAAACATCCCAAAATTTTCCCCATCAGCACTGTACCATTCAGTGTGATATTAAAAATTCATCTTATCCAACCCTAAACCCAACCCAAATATTCACCGAAACATAAGTGTGTCCTGAACTCTAACCCTAACCCTAACCCTTACCATATGGGCCCATTCATTCTAATGAATCTCATAGGCTATAATGGAGAATGGAAAAACATCCAAAATTTTTCCCCATCAACAGTGTACCATTCAGTGTGATATTAAAAATACATCTTATCCAACCCTAAACCCAACCCCAATATTCACCGAAACATAAGTGTGTCCTGAACTCTAACCCTAACCCTAACCCTTACCATATGGGCCCATTCATTCTAATGAATCTCATAGGCTATAATGGAGAATGGAAAAACATCCAAAAATTTTCCCCATCAACACTGTACCATTCAGTGCGATATTAAAAATTCATCTTATCCAACCCTAAACCCAACCCCAATATTCACCGAAACATAAGTGTGTCCTGAACTCTAACCCTAACCCTAACCCTTACCATATGGGCCCATTCATTCTAATGAATCTCATAGGCTATAATGGAGAATGGAAAAACATCCAAATTTTTTCCCATCAACAGTGTACCATTCAGTGTGATATTAAAAATACACCTTACCCAACCCTAAACCAGACGCCAATTTTAAACCGAACATATGTGTGTCCTGAACTCTAACCCTAACCCTAACCCTTACCATATGGGCCCATTCATTCAAATGAATCTCATAGGGTATAATGGAGAATGGAAAAACATCCAAAAATTTTCCCATCAAGAGTATACCATTCAGTGTGATATTAAAAATACATCTTATCCAACCCTAAACCCAACACCAATATTCACTCGAACATAAGTGTGTCCTGAACTCTAACCCTAACCCTAACCCTTACCATATGGGCCCATTCATTCTAATGAATCTCATAGGCTATAATGGAGAATGGAAAAACATCCCAAAATTTTCCCCATCAGCACTGTACCATTCAGTGTGATATTAAAAATTCATCTTATCCAACCCTAAACCCAACCCCAATATTCACCCAAACATAAGTGCGTCCAGAACTCTAAGCCTAACACTAACCCTTACCATATGGGCCCATTCATTCTAATGAATCTCATAGGCTATAATGGAGAATGGAAAAACATCCAAAGATTTTTTCCCATCAAGAGTACACCATTCAGTGTGATATTAAAAATACATCTTACCCAACCCTAAACCCAACCCCAATATTCACTGAAACATAAGTGTGTCCTGAACTCTAACCCTAACCCTAACCCTTACAATATGGGCCCATTCATTCTAATGAATCTCATAGGCTATAATGGAGAATGGAAAAAACACACAAAAATTTTCCCCATCAACAGTGTACCATTCAGTGTTATTTTAAAAATTCATCTTATCCAACCCTAAACCCAACCCCAATATTCACCAAAACATAATTGTGTCCTGAACTCTAACCCTAACCCTAACCCTTACCATATGGGCCCATTCATTCTAATGAATCTCATAGGCTATAATGGAGAATGGAAAAACATCCAAAATTTTTCCCCATCAACAGTGTACCATTCAGTGTGATATTAAAAATACATCTTATCCACCCTAAACCCAACCCCAATATTCACCGAAACATAAGTGTGTCCTGAACTCTAACGCTAACCCTAACCCTTACCATATGGGCCCATTCATTCAAATGAATCTCATAGGGTATAATGGAGAATGGAAAAACATCCAAAAAATTTTACCATCAAGATTACACCATTCAGTGTGATATTAAAAATACATCTTACCTAACCCAAAACCAGACCCCAATTTTAAACCGAACATATGTGTGTCCTGAACTCTAACCCTAACCCTAACCCTTACCATATGGGCCCATTCATTCTAATGAATCTCATAGGCTATAATGGAGAATGGAAAAACATCCAAAATTTTTCCCCATCAACAGTGTACCATTCAGTGTGATATTAAAAATACATCTTATCCAACCCTAAACCCAACCCCAATATTCACCGAAACATAAGTGTGTCCTGAACTCTAACCCTAACCCTAACCCTTACCATATGGGCCCATTCATTCTAATGAATCTCATAGGCTATAATGGAGAATGGAAAAACATCCAAAAATTTTCCCCATCAACACTGTACCATTCAGTGCGATATTAAAAATTCATCTTATCCAACCCTAAACCCAACCCCAATATTCACCGAAACATAAGTGTGTCCTGAACTCTAACCCTAACCCTAACCCTTACCATATGGGCCCATTCATTCTAATGAATCTCATAGGCTATAATGGAGAATGGAAAAACATCCAAATTTTTTCCCATCAACAGTGTACCATTCAGTGTGATATTAAAAATACACCTTACCCAACCCTAAACCAGACGCCAATTTTAAACCGAACATATGTGTGTCCTGAACTCTAACCCTAACCCTAACCCTTACCATATGGGCCCATTCATTCAAATGAATCTCATAGGGTATAATGGAGAATGGAAAAACATCCAAAAATTTTCCCATCAAGAGTATACCATTCAGTGTGATATTAAAAATACATCTTATCCAACCCTAAACCCAACACCAATATTCACTCGAACATAAGTGTGTCCTGAACTCTAACCCTAACCCTAACCCTTACCATATGGGCCCATTCATTCTAATGAATCTCATAGGCTATAATGGAGAATGGAAAAACATCCCAAAATTTTCCCCATCAGCACTGTACCATTCAGTGTGATATTAAAAATTCATCTTATCCAACCCTAAACCCAACCCCAATATTCACCCAAACATAAGTGCGTCCAGAACTCTAAGCCTAACACTAACCCTTACCATATGGGCCCATTCATTCTAATGAATCTCATAGGCTATAATGGAGAATGGAAAAACATCCAAAGATTTTTCCCATCAAGAGTACACCATTCAGTGTGATATTAAAAATACATCTTACCCAACCCTAAACCCAACCCCAATATTCACTGAAACATAAGTGTGTCCTGAACTCTAACCCTAACCCTAACCCTTACAATATGGGCCCATTCATTCTAATGAATCTCATAGGCTATAATGGAGAATGGAAAAACACACAAAAATTTTCCCCATCAACAGTGTACCATTCAGTGTTATTTTAAAAATTCATCTTATCCAACCCTAAACCCAACCCCAATATTCACCAAAACATAATTGTGTCCTGAACTCTAACCCTAACCCTAACCCTTACCATATGGGCCCATTCATTCTAATGAATCTCATAGGCTATAATGGAGAATGGAAAAACATCCAAAATTTTTCCCCATCAACAGTGTACCATTCAGTGTGATATTAAAAATACATCTTATCCACCCTAAACCCAACCCCAATATTCACCGAAACATAAGTGTGTCCTGAACTCTAACGCTAACCCTAACCCTTACCATATGGGCCCATTCATTCAAATGAATCTCATAGGGTATAATGGAGAATGGAAAAACATCCAAAAAATTTTACCATCAAGATTACACCATTCAGTGTGATATTAAAAATACATCTTACCTAACCCAAAACCAGACCCCAATTTTAAACCGAACATATGTGTGTCCTGAACTCTAACCCTAACCCTAACCCTTACCATATGGGCCCATTCATTCTAATGAATCTCATAGGCTATAATGGAGAATGGAAAAACATCCAAAATTTTTCCCCATCAACAGTGTACCATTCAGTGTGATATTAAAAATACATCTTATCCAACCCTAAACCCAACCCCAATATTCACCGAAACATAAGTGTGTCCTGAACTCTAACCCTAACCCTAACCCTTACCATATGGGCCCATTCATTCTAATGAATCTCATAGGCTATAATGGAGAATGGGAAAACATCCAAAATTTTTCCCCATCAACAGTGTACCATTCAGTGTGATATTAAAAATACATCTTATCCAACCCTAAACCCAACCGCAATATTCACCCAAACATAAGTGCGTCCAGAACTCTAACCCTAACCCTAACCCTTACCATATGGGCCCATTCATTCTAATGAATCTCATAGGCTATAATGGAGAATGGAAAAACATCCAAAATTTTTTCCCATCTAGAGTATACCATTCAGTGTGATATTAAAAATACATCTTACCCAACCCTAAACCCAACCCCAATATTCACCGAAACATAAGTGTGTCCTGAACTCTAACCCTAACCCTAACCCTTACCATATGGGCCCATTCATTCTAATGAATCTCATAGGCTATAATGGAGAATGGAAAAACATCCAAAATTTTTCCCCATCAACAGTGTACCATTCAGTGTGATATTAAAAATACATCTTATCCAACCCTAAACCCAACCCCAATATTCACCGAAACATAAGTGTGTCCTGAACTCTAACCCTAACCCTAACCCTTACCATATGGGCCCATTCATTCTAATGAATCTCATAGGCTATAATGGAGAATGGAAAAACATCCAAAAATTTTCCCCATCAACACTGTACCATTCAGAGTGATATTAAAAATTCATCTTATCCAACCCTAAACCCAACCCCAATATTCACCGAAACATAAGTGTGTCCTGAACTCTAAACCTAACCCTAACCCTTACCATATGGGCCCATTCATTCTAATGAATCTAATAGGCTATAATGGAGAATGGAAAAACATCCAAAATTTTTCCCCATCAACAGTGTACCATTCAGTGTGATATTAAAAATACATCTTACCCAACCCTAAACCAGACGCCAATTTTAAACCGGACATATGTGTGTCCTGAACTCTAACCCTAACCCTAACCCTTACCATATGGGCCCATTCATTCTAATGAATCTCATAGGCTATAATGGAGAATGGAAAAACATCCAAAAATTTTCACAATCAACAGTGTACCATTCAGTGTGATATTAAAAATTCATGTTCTCCAACCCGAAACCCAACCCCAATATTCACTGAAACATAAGTGTGTCCTGAACTCTAACCCTAACCCTAACCCTTACCATATGGGCCCATTCATTCTAATGAATCTCACAGGCTATAACGGAGAATGGAAAAACATCCAAAAATTTTTCCCATCAAGAGTATACCATTCAGTGTGATATTAAAAATACATCTTAGCCAACCCTAAACCCAACCCCAATATTCACCGAAACATAAGTGTGTCCTGAACTCTAACCCTAACCCTAACCCTTACCATGTGGGCCCATTCATTCTAATGAATCTCATAGGCTATAATGGAGAATGGAAAAACATCCAAAATTTTCCCCCTTCAACAGTGTACCATTCAGTGTGATATTAAAAATACGTCTTATCCAACCCTAAACCCAACACCAATATTCACCGAAACATAAGTGTGTCCTGAACTCTAACCCTAACCCTAACCCTTACCATATGGGCCCATTCATTCTAATGAATCTCATAGGCTATAATGGAGAATGGAAAAACATCCAAAATTTTTCCCCATCAACAGTGTACCATTCAGTGTGATATTAAAAATACATCTTATCCAACCCTAAACCCAACCCCAATATTCACCCAAACATAAGTGCGTCCAGAACTCTAACCCTAACCCTAACCCTTACCATATGGGCCCATTCATTCTAATGAATCTCATAGGCTATAATGGAGAATGGAAAAACATCCAAAAATTTTCCCCATCAACAGTGTACCATTCAGTGTGATATTAAAAATTCATGTTCTCCAACCCTAAACCCAACCCCAATATTCACTGAAACATAAGTGTGTCCTGAACTCTAACCCTAACCCTAACCCTTACCATATGGGCCCATTCATTCTAATGAATCTCATAGGCTATAATGGAGAATGGAAAAACATCCAAAAATTTTCCCCATCAAGAGTATACCATTCAGTGTGATATTAAAAATACATCTTATCCAACCCTAAACCCAACCCCAATATTCACTCGAACATAAGTGTGTCCTGAACTCTAACCCTAACCCTAACCCTTACCATATGGGCCCATTCATTCTAATGAATCTCATAGGCTATAATGGAGAATGGAAAAACATCCAAAAATTTTCCCCATCAACAGTGTACCATTCAGTGTGATATTAAAAATTCATGTTCTCCAACCCTAAACCCAACCCCAATATTCACTGAAACATAAGTGTGTCCTGAACTCTAACCCTAACCCTAACCCTTACCATATGGGCCCATTCATTCTAATGAATCTCATAGGCTATAATGGAGAATGGAAAAACATCCAAAATTTTCCCCCATCAACAGTGTACCATTCAGTGTGATATTAAAAATACATCTTATCCAACCCTAAACCCAACCCCAATATTCACCGAAACATAAGTGTGTCCTGAACTCTAACCCTAACCCTAACCCTTACCATATGGGCCCATTCATTCTAATGAATCTCATAGGCTATAATGGAGAATGGGAATACATCCAAAATTTTTCCCCATCAACAGTGTACCATTTAGTGTGATATTAAAAATACATCTTATCCAACCCTAAACCCAACCGCAATATTCACCCAAACATAAGTGCGTCCAGAACTCTAACCCTAACCCTAACCCTTACAATATGGGCCCATTCATTCTAATGAATCTCATAGGCTATAATGGAGAATGGAAAAACATCCCAAAATTTTCCCCATCAGCACTGTACCATTCAGTGTGATATTAAAAATTCATCTTATCCAACCCTAAACCCAACCCAAATATTCACCGAAACATAAGTGTGTCCTGAACTCTAACCCTAACCCTAACCCTTACCATATGGGCCCATTCATTCTAATGAATCTCATAGGCTATAATGGAGAATGGAAAAACATCCAAAATTTTTCCCCATCAACAGTGTACCATTCAGTGTGATATTTAAAATACATCTTATCCAACCCTAAACCCAACCCCAATATTCACCGAAACATAAGTGTGTCCTGAACTCTAACCCTAACCCTAACCCTTACCATATGGGCCCATTCATTCTAATGAATCTAATAGGCTATAATGGAGAATGGAAAAACATCCAAAAATTTTCCCCATCAACACTGTACCATTCAGTGCGATATTAAAAATTCATCTTATCCAACCCTAAACCCAACCCCAATATTCACCGAAACATAAGTGTGTCCTGAACTCTAACCCTAACCCTAACCCTTACCATATGGGCCCATTCATTCTAATGAATCTCATAGGCTATAATGGAGAATGGAAAAACATCCAAATTTTTTCCCCATCAACAGTGTACCATTCAGTGTGATATTAAAAATACACCTTACCCAACCCTAAACCAGACGCCAATTTTAAACCGAACATATGTGTGTCCTGAACTCTAACCCTAACCCTAACCCTTACCATATGGGCCCATTCATTCAAATGAATCTCATAGGGTATAATGGAGAATGGAAAAACATCCAAAAATTTTCCCATCAAGAGTATACCATTCAGTGTGATATTAAAAATACATCTTATCCAACCCTAAACCCAACACCAATATTCACTCGAACATAAGTGTGTCCTGAACTCTAACCCTAACCCTAACCCTTACCATATGGGCCCATTCATTCTAATGAATCTCATAGGCTATAATGGAGAATGGAAAAACATCCCAAAATTTTCCCCATCAGCACTGTACCATTCAGTGTGATATTAAAAATTCATCTTATCCAACCCTAAACCCAACCCAAATATTCACCGAAACATAAGTGTGTCCTGAACTCTAACCCTAACCCTAACCCTTACCATATGGGCCCATTCATTCTAATGAATCTCATAGGCTATAATGGAGAATGGAAAAACATCCAAAATTTTTCCCCTTCAACAGTGTACCATTCAGTGTGATATTAAAAATACGTCTTATCCAACCCTAAACCCAACACCAATATTCACCGAAACATAAGTGTGTCCTGAACTCTAACCCTAACCCTAACCCTTACCATATGGGCCCATTCATTCTAATGAATCTCATAGGCTATAATGGAGAATGGAAAAACATCCAAAAATTTTCCCCATCAACAGTGTACCATTCAGTGTGATATTTAAAATTCATCTTATCCAACCCTAAACCCAACCCCAATATTCACCGAAACATAAGTGTGTCCTGAACTCTAACCCTAACCCTAACCCTTACCATATGGGCCCATTCATTCTAATGAATCTCATAGGCTATAATGGAGAATGGAAAAACATCCAAAAATTTTCCCCATCAACAGTGTACCATTCAGTGTGATATTAAAAATACATCTTATCCAACCCTAAATCCAACCCCAATATTCACCGAAACATAAGTGTGTCCTGAACTCTAAACCTAACCCTTACCATATGGGCCCATTCATTCTAATGAATCTCATAGGCTATAATGGAGAATGGAAAAACATCCAAAAAATTTTACCATCAAGAGTATACCATTCAGTGTGATATTAAAAATACATCTTATCCAACCCTAAACCCAACCCCAATATTCACCCAAACATAAGTGCGTCCAGAACTCTAACCCTAACACTAACCCTTACCATATGGGCCCATTCATTCTAATGAATCTCATAGGCTATAATGGAGAATGGAAAAACATCCAAAAATTTTTCCCATCAAGAGTACACCATTCAGTGTGATATTAAAAATACATCTTACCCAACCCTAAACCCAACCCCAATATTCACTGAAACATAAGTGTGTCCTGAACTCTAACCCTAACCCTAACCCTTACAATATGGGCCCATTCATTCTAATGAATCTCATAGGCTATAATGGAGAATGGAAAAACACACAAAAATTTTCCCCATCAACAGTGTACCATTCAGTGTTATTTTAAAAATTCATCTTATCCAACCCTAAACCCAACCCCAATATTCACCAAAACATAATTGTGTCCTGAACTCTAACCCTAACCCTAACCCTTACCATATGGGCCCATTCATTCTAATGAATCTCATAGGCTATAATGGAGAATGGAAAAACATCCAAAATTTTTCCCCATCAACAGTGTACCATTCAGTGTGATATTAAAAATACATCTTATCCACCCTAAACCCAACCCCAATATTCACCGAAACATAAGTGTGTCCTGAACTCTAACGCTAACCCTAACCCTTACCATATGGGCCCATTCATTCAAATGAATCTCATAGGGTATAATGGAGAATGGAAAAACATCCAAAAAATTTTACCATCAAGATTACACCATTCAGTGTGATATTAAAAATACATCTTACCTAACCCAAAACCAGACCCCAATTTTAAACCGAACATATGTGTGTCCTGAACTCTAACCCTAACCCTAACCCTTACCATATGGGCCCATTCATTCTAATGAATCTCATAGGCTATAATGGAGAATGGAAAAACATCCAAAATTTTTCCCCATCAACAGTGTACCATTCAGTGTGATATTAAAAATACATCTTATCCAACCCTAAAACCAACCCCAATATTCACCGAAACATAAGTGTGTCCTGAACTCTAACCCTAACCCTAACCCTTACCATATGGGCCCATTCATTCTAATGAATCTCATAGGCTATAATGGAGAATGGGAAAACATCCAAAATTTTTCCCCATCAACAGTGTACCATTCAGTGTGATATTAAAAATACATCTTATCCAACCCTAAACCCAACCGCAATATTCACCCAAACATAAGTGCGTCCAGAACTCTAACCCTAACCCTAACCCTTACCATATGGGCCCATTCATTCTAATGAATCTCATAGGCTATAATGGAGAATGGAAAAACATCCAAAATTTTTTCCCATCAAGAGTATACCATTCAGTGTGATATTAAAAATACATCTTACCCAACCCTAAACCCAACCCCAATATTCACCGAAACATAAGTGTGTCCTGAACTCTAACCCTAACCCTAACCCTTACCATATGGGCCCATTCATTCTAATGAATCTCATAGGCTATAATGGAGAATGGAAAAACATCCAAAATTTTTCCCCATCAACAGTGTACCATTCAGTGTGATATTAAAAATACATCTTATCCAACCCTAAACCCAACCCCAATATTCACCGAAACATAAGTGTGTCCTGAACTCTAACCCTAACCCTAACCCTTACCATATGGGCCCATTCATTCTAATGAATCTCATAGGCTATAATGGAGAATGGAAAAACATCCAAAAATTTTCCCCATCAACACTGTACCATTCAGTGTGATATTAAAAATTCATCTTATCCAACCCTAAACCCAACCCCAATATTCACCGAAACATAAGTGTGTCCTGAACTCTAACCCTAACCCTAACCCTTACCATATGGGCCCATTCATTCTAATGAATCTAATAGGCTATAATGGAGAATGGAAAAACATCCAAAATTTTTCCCCATCAACAGTGTACCATTCAGTGTGATATTAAAAATACATCTTACCCAACCCTAAACCAGACGCCAATTTTAAACCGGACATATGTGTGTCCTGAACTCTAACCCTAACCCTAACCCTTACCATATGGGCCCATTCATTCTAATGAATCTCATAGGCTATAATGGAGAATGGAAAAACATCCAAAAATTTTCACAATCAACAGTGTACCATTCAGTGTGATATTAAAAATTCATGTTCTCCAACCCGAAACCCAACCCCAATATTCACTGAAACATAATTGTGTCCTGAACTCTAACCCTAACCCTAACCCTTACCATATGGGCCCATTCATTCTAATGAATCTCATAGGCTATAACGGAGAATGGAAAAACATCCAAAAAATTTTCCCATCAAGAGTATACCATTCAGTGTGATATTAAAAATACATCTTAGCCAACCCTAAACCCAACCCCAATATTCACCGAAACATAAGTGTGTCCTGAACTCTAACCCTAACCCTAACCCTTACCATATGGGCCCATTCATTCTAATGAATCTCATAGGCTATAATGGAGAATGGAAAAACATCCAAAATTTTTCCCCTTCAACAGTGTACCATTCAGTGTGATATTAAAAATACGTCTTATCCAACCCTAAACCCAACACCAATATTCACCGAAACATAAGTGTGTCCTGAACTCTAACCCTAACCCTAACCCTTACCATATGGGCCCATTCATTCTAATGAATCTCATAGGCTATAATGGAGAATGGAAAAACATCCAAAATTTTTCCCCATCAACAGTGTACCATTCAGTGTGATATTAAAAATACATCTTATCCAACCCTAAACCCAACCCCAATATTCACCCAAACATAAGTGCGTCCAGAACTCTAACCCTAACCCTAACCCTTACCATATGGGCCCATTCATTCTAATGAATCTCATAGGCTATAATGGAGAATGGAAAAACATCCAAAAATTTTCCCCATCAACAGTGTACCATTCAGTGTGATATTAAAAATTCATGTTCTCCAACCCTAAACCCAACCCCAATATTCACTGAAACATAAGTGTGTCCTGAACTCTAACCCTAACCCTAACCCTTACCATATGGGCCCATTCATTCTAATGAATCTCATAGGCTATAATGGAGAATGGAAAAACATCCAAAAATTTTCCCCATCAAGAGTATACCATTCAGTGTGATATTAAAAATACATCTTATCCAACCCTAAACCCAACCCCAATATTCACTCGAACATAAGTGTGTCCTGAACTCTAACCCTAACCCTAACCCTTACCATATGGGCCCATTCATTCTAATGAATCTCATAGGCTATAATGGAGAATGGAAAAACATCCAAAAATTTTCCATATCAACAGTGTACCATTCAGTGTGATATTAAAAATTCATGTTCTCCAACCCTAAACCCAACCCCAATATTCACTGAAACATAAGTGTGTCCTGAACTCTAACCCTAACCCTAACCCTTACCATATGGGCCCATTCATTCTAATGAATCTCATAGGCTATAATGGAGAATGGAAAAACATCCAAAATTTTTCCCCATCAACAGTGTACCATTCAGTGTGATATTAAAAATACATCTTATCCAACCCTAAACCCAACCCCAATATTCACCGAAACATAAGTGTGTCCTGAACTCTAACCCTAACCCTAACCCTTACCATATGGGCCCATTCATTCTAATGAATCTCATAGGCTATAATGGAGAATGGGAATACATCCAAAATTTTTCCCCATCAACAGTGTACCATTCAGTGTGATATTAAAAATACATCTTATCCAACCCTAAACCCAACCGCAATATTCACCCAAACATAAGTGCGTCCAGAACTCTAACCCTAACCCTAACCCTTACCATATGGGCCCATTCATTCTAATGAATCTCATAGGCTATAATGGAGAATGGAAAAACATCCCAAAATTTTCCCCATCAGCACTGTACCATTCAGTGTGATATTAAAAATTCATCTTATCCAACCCTAAACCCAACCCAAATATTCACCGAAACATAAGTGTGTCCTGAACTCTAACCCTAACCCTAACCCTTACCATATGGGCCCATTCATTCTAATGAATCTCATAGGCTATAATGGAGAATGGAAAAACATCCAAAATTTTTCCCCATCAACAGTGTACCATTCAGTGTGATATTAAAAATACATCTTATCCAACCCTAAACCCAACCCCAATATTCACCGAAACATAAGTGTGTCCTGAACTCTAACCCTAACCCTAACCCTTACCATATGGGCCCATTCATTCTAATGAATCTAATAGGCTATAATGGAGAATGGAAAAACATCCAAAAATTTTCCCCATCAACACTGTACCATTCAGTGCGATATTAAAAATTCATCTTATCCAACCCTAAACCCAACCCCAATATTCACCGAAACATAAGTGTGTCCTGAACTCTAACCCTAACCCTAACCCTTACCATATGGGCCCATTCATTCTAATGAATCTCATAGGCTATAATGGAGAATGGAAAAACATCCAAAATTTTTCCCCATCAACAGTGTACCATTCAGTGTGATATTAAAAATACGTCTTATCCAACCCTAAACCCAACACCAATATTCACCGAAACATAAGTGTGTCCTGAACTCTAACCCTAACCCTAACCCTTACCATATGGGCCCATTCATTCTAATGAATCTCATAGGCTATAATGGAGAATGGAAAAACATCCAAAATTTTTCCCCATCAACAGTGTACCATTCAGTGTGATATTAAAAATACATCTTATCCAACCCTAAACCCAACCCCAATATTCACCGAAACATAAGTGTGTCCTGAACTCTAACCCTAACCCTAACCCTTACCATATGGGCCCATTCATTCTAATGAATCTCATAGGCTATAATGGAGAATGGAAAAACATCCAAAAATTTTTCCCATCAACAGTGTACCATTCAGTGTGATATTAAAAATTCATGTTCTCCAACCCTAAACCCAACCCCAATATTCACTGAAACATAAGTGTGTCCTGAACTCTAACCCTAACCCTAACCCTTACCATATGGGCCCATTCATTCTAATGAATCTCATAGGCTATAATGGAGAATGGAAAAACATCCAAAAATTTTCCCCATCAAGAGTATACCATTCAGTGTGATATTAAAAATACATCTTATCCAACCCTAAACCCAACCCCAATATTCACTCGAACATAAGTGTGTCCTGAACTCTAACCCTAACCCTAACCCTTACCATATGGGCCCATTCATTCTAATGAATCTCATAGGCTATAATGGAGAATGGAAAAACATCCAAAAATTTTCCCCATCAACAGTGTACCATTCAGTGTGATATTAAAAATTCATGTTCTCCAACCCTAAACCCAACCCCAATATTCACTGAAACATAAGTGTGTCCTGAACTCTAACCCTAACCCTAACCCTTACCATATGGGCCCATTCATTCTAATGAATCTCATAGGCTATAATGGAGAATGGAAAAACATCCCAAAATTTTTCCCCATCAACAGTGTACCATTCAGTGTGATATTAAAAATACATCTTATCCAACCCTAAACCCAACCGCAATATTCACCCAAACATAAGTGCGTCCAGAACTCTAACCCTAACCCTAACCCTTACCATATGGGCCCATTCATTCTAATGAATCTCATAGGCTATAATGGAGAATGGAAAAAACATCCCAAAATTTTCCCCATCAGCACTGTACCATTCAGTGTGATATTAAAAATTCATCTTATCCAACCCTAAACCCAACCCAAATATTCACCGAAACATAAGTGTGTCCTGAACTCTAACCCTAACCCTAACCCTTACCATATGGGCCCATTCATTCTAATGAATCTCATAGGCTATAATGGAGAATGGAAAAACATCCAAAATTTTTCCCCATCAACAGTGTACCATTCAGTGTGATATTAAAAATACATCTTATCCAACCCTAAACCCAACCCCAATATTCACCGAAACATAAGTGTGTCCTGAACTCTAACCCTAACCCTAACCCTTACCATATGGGCCCATTCATTCTAATGAATCTAATAGGCTATAATGGAGAATGGAAAAACATCCAAAAATTTTCCCCATCAACACTGTACCATTCAGTGCGATATTAAAAATTCATCTTATCCAACCCTAAACCCAACCCCAATATTCACCGAAACATAAGTGTGTCCTGAACTCTAACCCTAACCCTAACCCTTACCATATGGGCCCATTCATTCTAATGAATCTCATAGGCTATAATGGAGAATGGAAAAACATCCAAATTTTTTCCCCATCAACAGTGTACCATTCAGTGTGATATTAAAAATACACCTTACCCAACCCTAAACCAGACGCCAATTTTAAACCGAACATATGTGTGTCCTGAACTCTAACCCTAACCCTAACCCTTACCATATGGGCCCATTCATTCAAATGAATCTCATAGGGTATAATGGAGAATGGAAAAACATCCAAAAATTTTTCCCATCAAGAGTATACCATTCAGTGTGATATTAAAAATACATCTTATCCAACCCTAAACCCAACACCAATATTCACTCGAACATAAGTGTGTCCTGAACTCTAACCCTAACCCTAACCCTTACCATATGGGCCCATTCATTCTAATGAATCTCATAGGCTATAATGGAGAATGGAAAAACATCCCAAAATTTTCCCCATCAGCACTGTACCATTCAGTGTGATATTAAAAATTCATCTTATCCAACCCTAAACCCAACCCAAATATTCACCGAAACATAAGTGTGTCCTGAACTCTAACCCTAACCCTAACCCTTACCATATGGGCCCATTCATTCTAATGAATCTCATAGGCTATAATGGAGAATGGAAAAACATCCAAAATTTTTCCCCTTCAACAGTGTACCATTCAGTGTGATATTAAAAATACGTCTTATCCAACCCTAAACCCAACACCAATATTCACCGAAACATAAGTGTGTCCTGAACTCTAACCCTAACCCTAACCCTTACCATATGGGCCCATTCATTCTAATGAATCTCATAGGCTATAATGGAGAATGGAAAAACATCCAAAAATTTTCCCCATCAACAGTGTACCATTCAGTGTGATATTTAAAATTCATCTTATCCAACCCTAAACCCAACCCCAATATTCACCGAAACATAAGTGTGTCCTGAACTCTAACCCTAACCCTAACCCTTACCATATGGGCCCATTCATTCTAATGAATCTCATAGGCTATAATGGAGAATGGAAAAACATCCAAAAATTTTCCCCATCAACAGTGTACCATTCAGTGTGATATTAAAAATACATCTTATCCAACCCTAAATCCAACCCCAATATTCACCGAAACATAAGTGTGTCCTGAACTCTAAACCTAACCCTTACCATATGGGCCCATTCATTCTAATGAATCTCATAGGCTATAATGGAGAATGGAAAAACATCCAAAAAATTTTACCATCAAGAGTATACCATTCAGTGTGATATTAAAAATACATCTTATCCAACCCTAAACCCAACCCCAATATTCACCCAAACATAAGTGCGTCCAGAACTCTAACCCTAACACTAACCCTTACCATATGGGCCCATTCATTCTAATGAATCTCATAGGCTATAATGGAGAATGGAAAAACATCCAAAAATTTTTCCCATCAAGAGTACACCATTCAGTGTGATATTAAAAATTCATGTTATCCAACCCTAAACCCAACCCCAATATTCACTGAAACATAAGTGTGTCCTGAACTCTAACCCTAACCCTAACCCTTACAATATGGGCCCATTCATTCTAATGAATCTCATAGGCTATAATGGAGAATGGAAAAACACACAAAAATTTTCCCCATCAACAGTGTACCATTCAGTGTTATTTTAAAAATTCATCTTATCCAACCCTAAACCCAACCCCAATATTCACCAAAACATAATTGTGTCCTGAACTCTAACCCTAACCCTAACCCTTACCATATGGGCCCATTCATTCTAATGAATCTCATAGGCTATAATGGAGAATGGAAAAACATCCAAAATTTTTCCCCATCAACAGTGTACCATTCAGTGTGATATTAAAAATACATCTTATCCACCCTAAACCCAACCCCAATATTCACCGAAACATAAGTGTGTCCTGAACTCTAACGCTAACCCTAACCCTTACCATATGGGCCCATTCATTCAAATGAATCTCATAGGGTATAATGGAGAATGGAAAAACATCCAAAAAATTTTACCATCAAGATTACACCATTCAGTGTGATATTAAAAATACATCTTACCTAACCCAAAACCAGACCCCAATTTTAAACCGAACATATGTGTGTCCTGAACTCTAACCCTAACCCTAACCCTTACCATATGGGCCCATTCATTCTAATGAATCTCATAGGCTATAATGGAGAATGGAAAAACATCCAAAAATTTTCCCCATCAACACTGTACCATTCAGTGTGATATTAAAAATTCATCTTATCCAACCCTAAACCCAACCCCAATATTCACCGAAACATATGTGTGTCCTGAACTCTAACCCTAACCCTAACCCTTACCATATGGGCCCATTCATTCAAATGAATCTCATAGGGTATAATGGAGAATGGAAAAACATCCAAAAAATTTTCCCATCAAGAGTATACCATTCAGTGTGATATTAAAAATACATCTTATCCAACCCTAAACCCAACACCAATATTCACTCGAACATAAGTGTGTCCTGAACTCTAACCCTAACCCTAACCCTTACCATATGGGCCCATTCATTCTAATGAATCTCATAGGCTATAATGGAGAATGGAAAAACATCCCAAAATTTTCCCCATCAGCACTGTACCATTCAGTGTGATATTAAAAATTCATCTTATCCAACCCTAAACCCAACCCAAATATTCACCGAAACATAAGTGTGTCCTGAACTCTAACCCTAACCCTAACCCTTACCATATGGGCCCATTCATTCTAATGAATCTCATAGGCTATAATGGAGAATGGAAAAACATCCAAAATTTTTCCCCTTCAACAGTGTACCATTCAGTGTGATATTAAAAATACGTCTTATCCAACCCTAAACCCAACACCAATATTCACCGAAACATAAGTGTGTCCTGAACTCTAACCCTAACCCTAACCCTTACCATATGGGCCCATTCATTCTAATGAATCTCATAGGCTATAATGGAGAATGGAAAAACATCCAAAAATTTTCCCCATCAACAGTGTACCATTCAGTGTGATATTTAAAATTCATCTTATCCAACCCTAAACCCAACCCCAATATTCACCGAAACATAAGTGTGTCCTGAACTCTAACCCTAACCCTAACCCTTACCATATGGGCCCATTCATTCTAATGAATCTCATAGGCTATAATGGAGAATGGAAAAACATCCAAAAATTTTCCCCATCAACAGTGTACCATTCAGTGTGATATTAAAAATACATCTTATCCAACCCTAAATCCAACCCCAATATTCACCGAAACATAAGTGTGTCCTGAACTCTAAACCTAACCCTTACCATATGGGCCCATTCATTCTAATGAATCTCATAGGCTATAATGGAGAATGGAAAAACATCCAAAAAATTTTACCATCAAGAGTATACCATTCAGTGTGATATTAAAAATACATCTTATCCAACCCTAAACCCAACCCCAATATTCACCCAAACATAAGTGCGTCCAGAACTCTAACCCTAACACTAACCCTTACCATATGGGCCCATTCATTCTAATGAATCTCATAGGCTATAATGGAGAATGGAAAAACATCCAAAAAATTTTCCCATCAAGAGTACACCATTCAGTGTGATATTAAAAATTCATGTTATCCAACCCTAAACCCAACCCCAATATTCACTGAAACATAAGTGTGTCCTGAACTCTAACCCTAACCCTAACCCTTACAATATGGGCCCATTCATTCTAATGAATCTCATAGGCTATAATGGAGAATGGAAAAACACACAAAAATTTTCCCCATCAACAGTGTACCATTCAGTGTTATTTTAAAAATTCATCTTATCCAACCCTAAACCCAACCCCAATATTCACCAAAACATAATTGTGTCCTGAACTCTAACCCTAACCCTAACCCTTACCATATGGGCCCATTCATTCTAATGAATCTCATAGGCTATAATGGAGAATGGAAAAACATCCAAAATTTTTCCCCATCAACAGTGTACCATTCAGTGTGATATTAAAAATACATCTTATCCACCCTAAACCCAACCCCAATATTCACCGAAACATAAGTGTGTCCTGAACTCTAACGCTAACCCTAACCCTTACCATATGGGCCCATTCATTCAAATGAATCTCATAGGGTATAATGGAGAATGGAAAAACATCCAAAAAATTTTACCATCAAGATTACACCATTCAGTGTGATATTAAAAATACATCTTACCTAACCCAAAACCAGACCCCAATTTTAAACCGAACATATGTGTGTCCTGAACTCTAACCCTAACCCTAACCCTTACCATATGGGCCCATTCATTCTAATGAATCTCATAGGCTATAATGGAGAATGGAAAAACATCCAAAATTTTTCCCCATCAACAGTGTACCATTCAGTGTGATATTAAAAATACATCTTATCCAACCCTAAAACCAACCCCAATATTCACCGAAACATAAGTGTGTCCTGAACTCTAACCCTAACCCTAACCCTTACCATATGGGCCCATTCATTCTAATGAATCTCATAGGCTATAATGGAGAATGGGAAAACATCCAAAATTTTTCCCCATCAACAGTGTACCATTCAGTGTGATATTAAAAATACATCTTATCCAACCCTAAACCCAACCGCAATATTCACCCAAACATAAGTGCGTCCAGAACTCTAACCCTAACCCTAACCCTTACCATATGGGCCCATTCATTCTAATGAATCTCATAGGCTATAATGGAGAATGGAAAAACATCCAAAATTTTTTCCCATCAAGAGTATACCATTCAGTGTGATATTAAAAATACATCTTACCCAACCCTAAACCCAACCCCAATATTCACCGAAACATAAGTGTGTCCTGAACTCTAACCCTAACCCTAACCCTTACCATATGGGCCCATTCATTCTAATGAATCTCATAGGCTATAATGGAGAATGGAAAAACATCCAAAATTTTTCCCCATCAACAGTGTACCATTCAGTGTGATATTAAAAATACATCTTATCCAACCCTAAACCCAACCCCAATATTCACCGAAACATAAGTGTGTCCTGAACTCTAACCCTAACCCTAACCCTTACCATATGGGCCCATTCATTCTAATGAATCTCATAGGCTATAATGGAGAATGGAAAAACATCCAAAAATTTTCCCCATCAACACTGTACCATTCAGTGTGATATTAAAAATTCATCTTATCCAACCCTAAACCCAACCCCAATATTCACCGAAACATAAGTGTGTCCTGAACTCTAACCCTAACCCTAACCCTTACCATATGGGCCCATTCATTCTAATGAATCTAATAGGCTATAATGGAGAATGGAAAAACATCCAAAATTTTTCCCCATCAACAGTGTACCATTCAGTGTGATATTAAAAATACATCTTACCCAACCCTAAACCAGACGCCAATTTTAAACCGGACATATGTGTGTCCTGAACTCTAACCCTAACCCTAACCCTTACCATATGGGCCCATTCATTCTAATGAATCTCATAGGCTATAATGGAGAATGGAAAAACATCCAAAATTTTTCCCCTTCAACAGTGTACCATTCAGTGTGATATTAAAAATACGTCTTATCCAACCCTAAACCCAACACCAATATTCACCGAAACATAAGTGTGTCCTGAACTCTAACCCTAACCCTAACCCTTACCATATGGGCCCATTCATTCTAATGAATCTCATAGGCTATAATGGAGAATGGAAAAACATCCAAAATTTTTCCCCATCAACAGTGTACCATTCAGTGTGATATTAAAAATACATCTTATCCAACCCTAAACCCAACCCCAATATTCACCCAAACATAAGTGCGTCCAGAACTCTAACCCTAACCCTAACCCTTACCATATGGGCCCATTCATTCTAATGAATCTCATAGGCTATAATGGAGAATGGAAAAACATCCAAAAATTTTCCCCATCAACAGTGTACCATTCAGTGTGATATTAAAAATTCATGTTCTCCAACCCTAAACCCAACCCCAATATTCACTGAAACATAAGTGTGTCCTGAACTCTAACCCTAACCCTAACCCTTACCATATGGGCCCATTCATTCTAATGAATCTCATAGGCTATAATGGAGAATGGAAAAACATCCAAAAATTTTCCCCATCAAGAGTATACCATTCAGTGTGATATTAAAAATACATCTTATCCAACCCTAAACCCAACCCCAATATTCACTCGAACATAAGTGTGTCCTGAACTCTAACCCTAACCGTAACCCTTACCATATGGGCCCATTCATTCTAATGAATCTCATAGGCTATAATGGAGAATGGAAAAACATCCAAAAATTTTCCCCATCAACAGTGTACCATTCAGTGTGATATTAAAAATTCATGTTCTCCAACCCTAAACCCAACCCCAATATTCACTGAAACATAAGTGTGTCCTGAACTCTAACCCTAACCCTAACCCTTACCATATGGGCCCATTCATTCTAATGAATCTCATAGGCTATAATGGAGAATGGAAAAACATCCAAAATTTTTCCCCATCAACAGTGTACCATTCAGTGTGATATTAAAAATACATCTTATCCAACCCTAAATACAAACCCCAATATTCACCGAAACATAAGTGTGTCCTGAACTCTAACCCTAACCCTAACCCTTACCATATGGGCCCATTCATTCTAATGAATCTCATAGGCTATAATGGAGAATGGAAAAACATCCAAAAATTTTCCCCATCAAGAGTATACCATTCAGTGTGATATTAAAAATACATCTTATCCAACCCTAAACCCAACCCCAATATTCACTCGAACATAAGTGTGTCCTGAACTCTAACCCTAACCCTAACCCTTACCATATGGGCCCATTCATTCTAATGAATCTCATAGGCTATAATGGAGAATGGAAAAACATCCCAAAATTTTCCCCATCAGCACTGTACCATTCAGTGTGATATTAAAAATTCATCTTATCCAACCCTAAACCCAACCCAAATATTCACCGAAACATAAGTGTGTCCTGAACTCTAACCCTAACCCTAACCCTTACCATATGGGCCCATTCATTCTAATGAATCTCATAGGCTATAATGGAGAATGGAAAAACATCCAAAATTTTTCCCCATCAACAGTGTACCATTCAGTGTGATATTAAAAATACATCTTATCCAACCCTAAACCCAACCCCAATATTCACCGAAACATAAGTGTGTCCTGAACTCTAACCCTAACCCTAACCCTTACCATATGGGCCCATTCATTCTAATGAATCTAATAGGCTATAATGGAGAATGGAAAAACATCCAAAAATTTTCCCCATCAACACTGTACCATTCAGTGCGATATTAAAAATTCATCTTATCCAACCCTAAACCCAACCCCAATATTCACCGAAACATAAGTGTGTCCTGAACTCTAACCCTAACCCTAACCCTTACCATATGGGCCCATTCATTCTAATGAATCTCATAGGCTATAATGGAGAATGGAAAAACATCCAAATTTTTTCCCCATCAACAGTGTACCATTCAGTGTGATATTAAAAATACACCTTACCCAACCCTAAACCAGACGCCAATTTTAAACCGAACATATGTGTGTCCTGAACTCTAACCCTAACCCTAACCCTTACCATATGGGCCCATTCATTCAAATGAATCTCATAGGGTATAATGGAGAATGGAAAAACATCCAAAAATTTTTCCCATCAAGAGTATACCATTCAGTGTGATATTAAAAATACATCTTATCCAACCCTAAACCCAACACCAATATTCACTCGAACATAAGTGTGTCCTGAACTCTAACCCTAACCCTAACCCTTACCATATGGGCCCATTCATTCTAATGAATCTCATAGGCTATAATGGAGAATGGAAAAACATCCCAAAATTTTCCCCATCAGCACTGTACCATTCAGTGTGATATTAAAAATTCATCTTATCCAACCCTAAACCCAACCCAAATATTCACCGAAACATAAGTGTGTCCTGAACTCTAACCCTAACCCTAACCCTTACCATATGGGCCCATTCATTCTAATGAATCTCATAGGCTATAATGGAGAATGGAAAAACATCCAAAATTTTTCCCCTTCAACAGTGTACCATTCAGTGTGATATTAAAAATACGTCTTATCCAACCCTAAACCCAACACCAATATTCACCGAAACATAAGTGTGTCCTGAACTCTAACCCTAACCCTAACCCTTACCATATGGGCCCATTCATTCTAATGAATCTCATAGGCTATAATGGAGAATGGAAAAACATCCAAAAATTTTCCCCATCAACAGTGTACCATTCAGTGTGATATTTAAAATTCATCTTATCCAACCCTAAACCCAACCCCAATATTCACCGAAACATAAGTGTGTCCTGAACTCTAACCCTAACCCTAACCCTTACCATATGGGCCCATTCATTCTAATGAATCTCATAGGCTATAATGGAGAATGGAAAAACATCCAAAAATTTTCCCCATCAACAGTGTACCATTCAGTGTGATATTAAAAATACATCTTATCCAACCCTAAATCCAACCCCAATATTCACCGAAACATAAGTGTGTCCTGAACTCTAAACCTAACCCTTACCATATGGGCCCATTCATTCTAATGAATCTCATAGGCTATAATGGAGAATGGAAAAACATCCAAAAAATTTTACCATCAAGAGTATACCATTCAGTGTGATATTAAAAATACATCTTATCCAACCCTAAACCCAACCCCAATATTCACCCAAACATAAGTGCGTCCAGAACTCTAACCCTAACACTAACCCTTACCATATGGGCCCATTCATTCTAATGAATCTCATAGGCTATAATGGAGAATGGAAAAACATCCAAAAATTTTTCCCATCAAGAGTACACCATTCAGTGTGATATTAAAAATTCATGTTATCCAACCCTAAACCCAACCCCAATATTCACTGAAACATAAGTGTGTCCTGAACTCTAACCCTAACCCTAACCCTTACAATATGGGCCCATTCATTCTAATGAATCTCATAGGCTATAATGGAGAATGGAAAAACACACAAAAATTTTCCCCATCAACAGTGTACCATTCAGTGTTATTTTAAAAATTCATCTTATCCAACCCTAAACCCAACCCCAATATTCACCAAAACATAATTGTGTCCTGAACTCTAACCCTAACCCTAACCCTTACCATATGGGCCCATTCATTCTAATGAATCTCATAGGCTATAATGGAGAATGGAAAAACATCCAAAATTTTTCCCCATCAACAGTGTACCATTCAGTGTGATATTAAAAATACATCTTATCCACCCTAAACCCAACCCCAATATTCACCGAAACATAAGTGTGTCCTGAACTCTAACGCTAACCCTAACCCTTACCATATGGGCCCATTCATTCAAATGAATCTCATAGGGTATAATGGAGAATGGAAAAACATCCAAAAAATTTTACCATCAAGATTACACCATTCAGTGTGATATTAAAAATACATCTTACCTAACCCAAAACCAGACCCCAATTTTAAACCGAACATATGTGTGTCCTGAACTCTAACCCTAACCCTAACCCTTACCATATGGGCCCATTCATTCTAATGAATCTCATAGGCTATAATGGAGAATGGAAAAACATCCAAAAATTTTCCCCATCAACACTGTACCATTCAGTGTGATATTAAAAATTCATCTTATCCAACCCTAAACCCAACCCCAATATTCACCGAAACATATGTGTGTCCTGAACTCTAACCCTAACCCTAACCCTTACCATATGGGCCCATTCATTCAAATGAATCTCATAGGGTATAATGGAGAATGGAAAAACATCCAAAAAATTTTCCCATCAAGAGTATACCATTCAGTGTGATATTAAAAATACATCTTATCCAACCCTAAACCCAACACCAATATTCACTCGAACATAAGTGTGTCCTGAACTCTAACCCTAACCCTAACCCTTACCATATGGGCCCATTCATTCTAATGAATCTCATAGGCTATAATGGAGAATGGAAAAACATCCCAAAATTTTCCCCATCAGCACTGTACCATTCAGTGTGATATTAAAAATTCATCTTATCCAACCCTAAACCCAACCCAAATATTCACCGAAACATAAGTGTGTCCTGAACTCTAACCCTAACCCTAACCCTTACCATATGGGCCCATTCATTCTAATGAATCTCATAGGCTATAATGGAGAATGGAAAAACATCCAAAATTTTTCCCCTTCAACAGTGTACCATTCAGTGTGATATTAAAAATACGTCTTATCCAACCCTAAACCCAACACCAATATTCACCGAAACATAAGTGTGTCCTGAACTCTAACCCTAACCCTAACCCTTACCATATGGGCCCATTCATTCTAATGAATCTCATAGGCTATAATGGAGAATGGAAAAACATCCAAAAATTTTCCCCATCAACAGTGTACCATTCAGTGTGATATTTAAAATTCATCTTATCCAACCCTAAACCCAACCCCAATATTCACCGAAACATAAGTGTGTCCTGAACTCTAACCCTAACCCTAACCCTTACCATATGGGCCCATTCATTCTAATGAATCTCATAGGCTATAATGGAGAATGGAAAAACATCCAAAAATTTTCCCCATCAACAGTGTACCATTCAGTGTGATATTAAAAATACATCTTATCCAACCCTAAATCCAACCCCAATATTCACCGAAACATAAGTGTGTCCTGAACTCTAAACCTAACCCTTACCATATGGGCCCATTCATTCTAATGAATCTCATAGGCTATAATGGAGAATGGAAAAACATCCAAAAAATTTTACCATCAAGAGTATACCATTCAGTGTGATATTAAAAATACATCTTATCCAACCCTAAACCCAACCCCAATATTCACCCAAACATAAGTGCGTCCAGAACTCTAACCCTAACACTAACCCTTACCATATGGGCCCATTCATTCTAATGAATCTCATAGGCTATAATGGAGAATGGAAAAACATCCAAAAAATTTTCCCATCAAGAGTACACCATTCAGTGTGATATTAAAAATTCATGTTATCCAACCCTAAACCCAACCCCAATATTCACTGAAACATAAGTGTGTCCTGAACTCTAACCCTAACCCTAACCCTTACAATATGGGCCCATTCATTCTAATGAATCTCATAGGCTATAATGGAGAATGGAAAAACACACAAAAATTTTCCCCATCAACAGTGTACCATTCAGTGTTATTTTAAAAATTCATCTTATCCAACCCTAAACCCAACCCCAATATTCACCAAAACATAATTGTGTCCTGAACTCTAACCCTAACCCTAACCCTTACCATATGGGCCCATTCATTCTAATGAATCTCATAGGCTATAATGGAGAATGGAAAAACATCCAAAATTTTTCCCCATCAACAGTGTACCATTCAGTGTGATATTAAAAATACATCTTATCCACCCTAAACCCAACCCCAATATTCACCGAAACATAAGTGTGTCCTGAACTCTAACGCTAACCCTAACCCTTACCATATGGGCCCATTCATTCAAATGAATCTCATAGGGTATAATGGAGAATGGAAAAACATCCAAAAAATTTTACCATCAAGATTACACCATTCAGTGTGATATTAAAAATACATCTTACCTAACCCAAAACCAGACCCCAATTTTAAACCGAACATATGTGTGTCCTGAACTCTAACCCTAACCCTAACCCTTACCATATGGGCCCATTCATTCTAATGAATCTCATAGGCTATAATGGAGAATGGAAAAACATCCAAAATTTTTCCCCATCAACAGTGTACCATTCAGTGTGATATTAAAAATACATCTTATCCAACCCTAAAACCAACCCCAATATTCACCGAAACATAAGTGTGTCCTGAACTCTAACCCTAACCCTAACCCTTACCATATGGGCCCATTCATTCTAATGAATCTCATAGGCTATAATGGAGAATGGGAAAACATCCAAAATTTTTCCCCATCAACAGTGTACCATTCAGTGTGATATTAAAAATACATCTTATCCAACCCTAAACCCAACCGCAATATTCACCCAAACATAAGTGCGTCCAGAACTCTAACCCTAACCCTAACCCTTACCATATGGGCCCATTCATTCTAATGAATCTCATAGGCTATAATGGAGAATGGAAAAACATCCAAAATTTTTTCCCATCAAGAGTATACCATTCAGTGTGATATTAAAAATACATCTTACCCAACCCTAAACCCAACCCCAATATTCACCGAAACATAAGTGTGTCCTGAACTCTAACCCTAACCCTAACCCTTACCATATGGGCCCATTCATTCTAATGAATCTCATAGGCTATAATGGAGAATGGAAAAACATCCAAAATTTTTCCCCATCAACAGTGTACCATTCAGTGTGATATTAAAAATACATCTTATCCAACCCTAAACCCAACCCCAATATTCACCGAAACATAAGTGTGTCCTGAACTCTAACCCTAACCCTAACCCTTACCATATGGGCCCATTCATTCTAATGAATCTCATAGGCTATAATGGAGAATGGAAAAACATCCAAAAATTTTCCCCATCAACACTGTACCATTCAGTGTGATATTAAAAATTCATCTTATCCAACCCTAAACCCAACCCCAATATTCACCGAAACATAAGTGTGTCCTGAACTCTAACCCTAACCCTAACCCTTACCATATGGGCCCATTCATTCTAATGAATCTAATAGGCTATAATGGAGAATGGAAAAACATCCAAAATTTTTCCCCATCAACAGTGTACCATTCAGTGTGATATTAAAAATACATCTTACCCAACCCTAAACCAGACGCCAATTTTAAACCGGACATATGTGTGTCCTGAACTCTAACCCTAACCCTAACCCTTACCATATGGGCCCATTCATTCTAATGAATCTCATAGGCTATAATGGAGAATGGAAAAACATCCAAAATTTTTCCCCTTCAACAGTGTACCATTCAGTGTGATATTAAAAATACGTCTTATCCAACCCTAAACCCAACACCAATATTCACCGAAACATAAGTGTGTCCTGAACTCTAACCCTAACCCTAACCCTTACCATATGGGCCCATTCATTCTAATGAATCTCATAGGCTATAATGGAGAATGGAAAAACATCCAAAATTTTTCCCCATCAACAGTGTACCATTCAGTGTGATATTAAAAATACATCTTATCCAACCCTAAACCCAACCCCAATATTCACCCAAACATAAGTGCGTCCAGAACTCTAACCCTAACCCTAACCCTTACCATATGGGCCCATTCATTCTAATGAATCTCATAGGCTATAATGGAGAATGGAAAAACATCCAAAAATTTTCCCCATCAACAGTGTACCATTCAGTGTGATATTAAAAATTCATGTTCTCCAACCCTAAACCCAACCCCAATATTCACTGAAACATAAGTGTGTCCTGAACTCTAACCCTAACCCTAACCCTTACCATATGGGCCCATTCATTCTAATGAATCTCATAGGCTATAATGGAGAATGGAAAAACATCCAAAAATTTTCCCCATCAAGAGTATACCATTCAGTGTGATATTAAAAATACATCTTATCCAACCCTAAACCCAACCCCAATATTCACTCGAACATAAGTGTGTCCTGAACTCTAACCCTAACCGTAACCCTTACCATATGGGCCCATTCATTCTAATGAATCTCATAGGCTATAATGGAGAATGGAAAAACATCCAAAAATTTTCCCCATCAACAGTGTACCATTCAGTGTGATATTAAAAATTCATGTTCTCCAACCCTAAACCCAACCCCAATATTCACTGAAACATAAGTGTGTCCTGAACTCTAACCCTAACCCTAACCCTTACCATATGGGCCCATTCATTCTAATGAATCTCATAGGCTATAATGGAGAATGGAAAAACATCCAAAATTTTTCCCCATCAACAGTGTACCATTCAGTGTGATATTAAAAATACATCTTATCCAACCCTAAATACAAACCCCAATATTCACCGAAACATAAGTGTGTCCTGAACTCTAACCCTAACCCTAACCCTTACCATATGGGCCCATTCATTCTAATGAATCTCATAGGCTATAATGGAGAATGGGAATACATCCAAAATTTTTCCCCATCAACAGTGTACCATTCAGTGTGATATTAAAAATATATCTTATCCAACCCTAAACCCAACCGCAATATTCACCCAAACATAAGTGCGTCCAGAACTCTAACCCTAACCCTAACCCTTACCATATGGGCCCATTCATTCTAATGAATCTCATAGGCTATAATGGAGAATGGAAAAACATCCCAAAATTTTCCCCATCAGCACTGTACCATTCAGTGTGATATTAAAAATTCATCTTATCCAACCCTAAACCCAACCCAAATATTCACCGAAACATAAGTGTGTCCTGAACTCTAACCCTAACCCTAACCCTTACCATATGGGCCCATTCATTCTAATGAATCTCATAGGCTATAATGGAGAATGGAAAAACATCCAAAATTTTTCCCCATCAACAGTGTACCATTCAGTGTGATATTAAAAATACATCTTATCCAACCCTAAACCCAACCCCAATATTCACCGAAACATAAGTGTGTCCTGAACTCTAACCCTAACCCTAACCCTTACCATATGGGCCCATTCATTCTAATGAATCTAATAGGCTATAATGGAGAATGGAAAAACATCCAAAAATTTTCCCCATCAACACTGTACCATTCAGTGCGATATTAAAAATTCATCTTATCCAACCCTAAACCCAACCCCAATATTCACCGAAACATAAGTGTGTCCTGAACTCTAACCCTAACCCTAACCCTTACCATATGGGCCCATTCATTCTAATGAATCTCATAGGCTATAATGGAGAATGGAAAAACATCCAAAATTTTTCCCCATCAACAGTGTACCATTCAGTGTGATATTAAAAATACACCTTACCCAACCCTAAACCAGACGCCAATTTTAAACCGAACATATGTGTGTCCTGAACTCTAACCCTAACCCTAACCCTTACCATATGGGCCCATTCATTCAAATGAATCTCATAGGGTATAATGGAGAATGGAAAAACATCCAAAAATTTTTCCCATCAAGAGTATACCATTCAGTGTGATATTAAAAATACATCTTATCCAACCCTAAACCCAACACCAATATTCACTCGAACATAAGTGTGTCCTGAACTCTAACCCTAACCCTAACCCTTACCATATGGGCCCATTCATTCTAATGAATCTCATAGGCTATAATGGAGAATGGAAAAACATCCCAAAATTTTCCCCATCAGCACTGTACCATTCAGTGTGATATTAAAAATTCATCTTATCCAACCCTAAACCCAACCCAAATATTCACCGAAACATAAGTGTGTCCTGAACTCTAACCCTAACCCTAACCCTTACCATATGGGCCCATTCATTCTAATGAATCTCATAGGCTATAACGGAGAATGGAAAAACATCCAAAATTTTTTCCCATCAAGAGTATACCATTCAGTGTGATATTAAAAATACATCTTAGCCAACCCTAAACCCAACCCCAATATTCACCGAAACATAAGTGTGTCCTGAACTCTAACCCTAACCCTAACCCTTACCATATGGGCCCATTCATTCTAATGAATCTCATAGGCTATAATGGAGAATGGAAAAACATCCAAAATTTTTCCCCTTCAACAGTGTACCATTCAGTGTGATATTAAAAATACGTCTTATCCAACCCTAAACCCAACACCAATATTCACCGAAACATAAGTGTGTCCTGAACTCTAACCCTAACCCTAACCCTTACCATATGGGCCCATTCATTCTAATGAATCTCATAGGCTATAATGGAGAATGGAAAAACATCCAAAATTTTTCCCCATCAACAGTGTACCATTCAGTGTGATATTAAAAATACATCTTATCCAACCCTAAACCCAACCCCAATATTCACCCAAACATAAGTGCGTCCAGAACTCTAACCCTAACCCTAACCCTTACCATATGGGCCCATTCATTCTAATGAATCTCATAGGCTATAATGGAGAATGGAAAAACATCCAAAAATTTTCCCCATCAACAGTGTACCATTCAGTGTGATATTAAAAATTCATGTTCTCCAACCCTAAACCCAACCCCAATATTCACTGAAACATAAGTGTGTCCTGAACTCTAACCCTAACCCTAACCCTTACCATATGGGCCCATTCATTCTAATGAATCTCATAGGCTATAATGGAGAATGGAAAAACATCCAAAAATTTTCCCCATCAAGAGTATACCATTCAGTGTGATATTAAAAATACATCTTATCCAACCCTAAACCCAACCCCAATATTCACTCGAACATAAGTGTGTCCTGAACTCTAACCCTAACCCTAACCCTTACCATATGGGCCCATTCATTCTAATGAATCTCATAGGCTATAATGGAGAATGGGAAAACATCCAAAATTTTTCCCCATCAACAGTGTACCATTCAGTGTGATATTAAAAATACATCTTATCCAACCCTAAACCCAACCGCAATATTCACCCAAACATAAGTGCGTCCAGTACTCTAACCCTAACCCTAACCCTTACCATATGGGCCCATTCATTCTAATGAATCTCATAGGCTATAATGGAGAATGGAAAAACATCCAAAATTTTTTCCCATCAAGAGTATACCATTCAGTGTGATATTAAAAATACATCTTATCCAACCCTAAACCCAACCCCAATATTCACCGAAACATAAGTGTGTCCTGAACTCTAACCCTAACCCTAACCCTTACCATATGGGCCCATTCATTCTAATGAATCTCATAGGCTATAATGGAGAATGGAAAAACATCCAAAAATTTTCCCCATCAACACTGTACCATTCAGTGTGATATTAAAAATTCATCTTATCCAACCCTAAACCCAACCCCAATATTCACCGAAACATAAGTGTGTCCTGAACTCTAACCCTAACCCTAACCCTTACCATATGGGCCCATTCATTCTAATGAATCTAATAGGCTATAATGGAGAATGGAAAAACATCCAAAATTTTTCCCCATCAACAGTGTACCATTCAGTGTGATATTAAAAATACATCTTACCCAACCCTAAACCAGACGCCAATTTTAAACCGGACATATGTGTGTCCTGAACTCTAACCCTAACCCTAACCCTTACCATATGGGCCCATTCATTCTAATGAATCTCATAGGCTATAATGGAGAATGGAAAAACATCCAAAATTTTTCCCCTTCAACAGTGTACCATTCAGTGTGATATTAAAAATACGTCTTATCCAACCCTAAACCCAACACCAATATTCACCGAAACATAAGTGTGTCCTGAACTCTAACCCTAACCCTAACCCTTACCATATGGGCCCATTCATTCTAATGAATCTCATAGGCTATAATGGAGAATGGAAAAACATCCAAAATTTTTCCCCATCAACAGTGTACCATTCAGTGTGATATTAAAAATACATCTTATCCAACCCTAAACCCAACCCCAATATTCACCCAAACATAAGTGCGTCCAGAACTCTAACCCTAACCCTAACCCTTACCATATGGGCCCATTCATTCTAATGAATCTCATAGGCTATAATGGAGAATGGAAAAACATCCAAAAATTTTCCCCATCAACAGTGTACCATTCAGTGTGATATTAAAAATTCATGTTCTCCAACCCTAAACCCAACCCCAATATTCACTGAAACATAAGTGTGTCCTGAACTCTAACCCTAACCCTAACCCTTACCATATGGGCCCATTCATTCTAATGAATCTCATAGGCTATAATGGAGAATGGAAAAACATCCAAAAATTTTCCCCATCAAGAGTATACCATTCAGTGTGATATTAAAAATACATCTTATCCAACCCTAAACCCAACCCCAATATTCACTCGAACATAAGTGTGTCCTGAACTCTAACCCTAACCGTAACCCTTACCATATGGGCCCATTCATTCTAATGAATCTCATAGGCTATAATGGAGAATGGAAAAACATCCAAAAATTTTCCCCATCAACAGTGTACCATTCAGTGTGATATTAAAAATTCATGTTCTCCAACCCTAAACCCAACCCCAATATTCACTGAAACATAAGTGTGTCCTGAACTCTAACCCTAACCCTAACCCTTACCATATGGGCCCATTCATTCTAATGAATCTCATAGGCTATAATGGAGAATGGAAAAACATCCAAAATTTTTCCCCATCAACAGTGTACCATTCAGTGTGATATTAAAAATACATCTTATCCAACCCTAAATACAAACCCCAATATTCACCGAAACATAAGTGTGTCCTGAACTCTAACCCTAACCCTAACCCTTACCATATGGGCCCATTCATTCTAATGAATCTCATAGGCTATAATGGAGAATGGGAATACATCCAAAATTTTTCCCCATCAACAGTGTACCATTCAGTGTGATATTAAAAATACATCTTATCCAACCCTAAACCCAACCGCAATATTCACCCAAACATAAGTGCGTCCAGAACTCTAACCCTAACCCTAACCCTTACCATATGGGCCCATTCATTCTAATGAATCTCATAGGCTATAATGGAGAATGGAAAAACATCCCAAAATTTTCCCCATCAGCACTGTACCATTCAGTGTGATATTAAAAATTCATCTTATCCAACCCTAAACCCAACCCCAATATTCACCGAAACATAAGTGTGTCCTGAACTCTAACCCTAACCCTAACCCTTACCATATGGGCCCATTCATTCTAATGAATCTAATAGGCTATAATGGAGAATGGAAAAACATCCAAAATTTTTCCCCATCAACAGTGTACCATTCAGTGTGATATTAAAAATACATCTTACCCAACCCTAAACCAGACGCCAATTTTAAACCGGACATATGTGTGTCCTGAACTCTAACCCTAACCCTAACCCTTACCATATGGGCCCATTCATTCTAATGAATCTCATAGGCTATAATGGAGAATGGAAAAACATCCAAAATTTTTCCCCTTCAACAGTGTACCATTCAGTGTGATATTAAAAATACGTCTTATCCAACCCTAAACCCAACACCAATATTCACCGAAACATAAGTGTGTCCTGAACTCTAACCCTAACCCTAACCCTTACCATATGGGCCCATTCATTCTAATGAATCTCATAGGCTATAATGGAGAATGGAAAAACATCCAAAATTTTTCCCCATCAACAGTGTACCATTCAGTGTGATATTTAAAATACATCTTATCCAACCCTAAACCCAACCCCAATATTCACCCAAACATAAGTGCGTCCAGAACTCTAACCCTAACCCTAACCCTTACCATATGGGCCCATTCATTCTAATGAATCTCATAGGCTATAATGGAGAATGGAAAAACATCCAAAAATTTTCCCCATCAACAGTGTACCATTCAGTGTGATATTAAAAATTCATGTTCTCCAACCCTAAACCCAACCCCAATATTCACTGAAACATAAGTGTGTCCTGAACTCTAACCCTAACCCTAACCCTTACCATATGGGCCCATTCATTCTAATGAATCTCATAGGCTATAATGGAGAATGGAAAAACATCCAAAAATTTTCCCCATCAAGAGTATACCATTCAGTGTGATATTAAAAATACATCTTATCCAACCCTAAACCCAACCCCAATATTCACTCGAACATAAGTGTGTCCTGAACTCTAACCCTAACCGTAACCCTTACCATATGGGCCCATTCATTCTAATGAATCTCATAGGCTATAATGGAGAATGGAAAAACATCCAAAAATTTTCCCCATCAACAGTGTACCATTCAGTGTGATATTAAAAATTCATGTTCTCCAACCCTAAACCCAACCCCAATATTCACTGAAACATAAGTGTGTCCTGAACTCTAACCCTAACCCTAACCCTTACCATATGGGCCCATTCATTCTAATGAATCTCATAGGCTATAATGGAGAATGGAAAAACATCCAAAATTTTTCCCCATCAACAGTGTACCATTCAGTGTGATATTAAAAATACATCTTATCCAACCCTAAATACAAACCCCAATATTCACCGAAACATAAGTGTGTCCTGAACTCTAACCCTAACCCTAACCCTTACCATATGGGCCCATTCATTCTAATGAATCTCATAGGCTATAATGGAGAATGGGAATACATCCAAAATTTTTCCCCATCAACAGTGTACCATTCAGTGTGATATTAAAAATACATCTTATCCAACCCTAAACCCAACCGCAATATTCACCCAAACATAAGTGCGTCCAGAACTCTAACCCTAACCCTAACCCTTACCATATGGGCCCATTCATTCTAATGAATCTCATAGGCTATAATGGAGAATGGAAAAACATCCCAAAATTTTCCCCATCAGCACTGTACCATTCAGTGTGATATTAAAAATTCATCTTATCCAACCCTAAACCCAACCCAAATATTCACCGAAACATAAGTGTGTCCTGAACTCTAACCCTAACCCTAACCCTTACCATATGGGCCCATTCATTCTAATGAATCTCATAGGCTATAATGGAGAATGGAAAAACATCCAAAATTTTTCCCCATCAACAGTGTACCATTCAGTGTGATATTAAAAATACATCTTATCCAACCCTAAACCCAACCCCAATATTCACCGAAACATAAGTGTGTCCTGAACTCTAACCCTAACCCTAACCCTTACCATATGGGCCCATTCATTCTAATGAATCTAATAGGCTATAATGGAGAATGGAAAAACATCCAAAAATTTTCCCCATCAACACTGTACCATTCAGTGCGATATTAAAAATTCATCTTATCCAACCCTAAACCCAACCCCAATATTCACCGAAACATAAGTGTGTCCTGAACTCTAACCCTAACCCTAACCCTTACCATATGGGCCCATTCATTCTAATGAATCTCATAGGCTATAATGGAGAATGGAAAAACATCCAAAATTTTTCCCCATCAACAGTGTACCATTCAGTGTGATATTAAAAATACACCTTACCCAACCCTAAACCAGACGCCAATTTTAAACCGAACATATGTGTGTCCTGAACTCTAACCCTAACCCTAACCCTTACCATATGGGCCCATTCATTCAAATGAATCTCATAGGGTATAATGGAGAATGGAAAAACATCCAAAAATTTTTCCCATCAAGAGTATACCATTCAGTGTGATATTAAAAATACATCTTATCCAACCCTAAACCCAACACCAATATTCACTCGAACATAAGTGTGTCCTGAACTCTAACCCTAACCCTAACCCTTACCATATGGGCCCATTCATTCTAATGAATCTCATAGGCTATAATGGAGAATGGAAAAACATCCCAAAATTTTCCCCATCAGCACTGTACCATTCAGTGTGATATTAAAAATTCATCTTATCCAACCCTAAACCCAACCCCAAATATTCACCGAAACATAAGTGTGTCCTGAACTCTAACCCTAACCCTAACCCTTACCATATGGGCCCATTCATTCTAATGAATCTCATAGGCTATAACGGAGAATGGAAAAACATCCAAAATTTTTTCCCATCAAGAGTATACCATTCAGTGTGATATTAAAAATACATCTTAGCCAACCCTAAACCCAACCCCAATATTCACCGAAACATAAGTGTGTCCTGAACTCTAACCCTAACCCTAACCCTTACCATATGGGCCCATTCATTCTAATGAATCTCATAGGCTATAATGGAGAATGGAAAAACATCCAAAATTTTTCCCCTTCAACAGTGTACCATTCAGTGTGATATTAAAAATACGTCTTATCCAACCCTAAACCCAACACCAATATTCACCGAAACATAAGTGTGTCCTGAACTCTAACCCTAACCCTAACCCTTACCATATGGGCCCATTCATTCTAATGAATCTCATAGGCTATAATGGAGAATGGAAAAACATCCAAAATTTTTCCCCATCAACAGTGTACCATTTCAGTGTGATATTAAAAATACATCTTATCCAACCCTAAACCCAACCCCAATATTCACCCAAACATAAGTGCGTCCAGAACTCTAACCCTAACCCTAACCCTTACCATATGGGCCCATTCATTCTAATGAATCTCATAGGCTATAATGGAGAATGGAAAAACATCCAAAAATTTTCCCCATCAACAGTGTACCATTCAGTGTGATATTAAAAATTCATGTTCTCCAACCTAAACCCAACCCCAATATTCACTGAAACATAAGTGTGTCCTGAACTCTAACCCTAACCCTAACCCCTTACCATATGGGCCCATTCATTCTAATGAATCTCATAGGCTATAATGGAGAATGGAAAAACATCCAAAAATTTTTCCCCATCAAGAGTATACCATTCAGTGTGATATTAAAAATACATCTTATCCAACCCTAAACCCAACCCCAATATTCACTCGAACATAAGTGTGTCCTGAACTCTAACCCTAACCCTAACCCTTACCATATGGGCCCATTCATTCTAATGAATCTCATAGGCTATAATGGAGAATGGAAAAACATCCAAAAATTTTCCCCATCAACAGTGTACCATTCAGTGTGATATTAAAAATTCATGTTCTCCAACCCTAAACCCAACCCCAATATTCACTGAAACATAAGTGTGTCCTGAACTCTAACCCTAACCCTAACCCTTACCATATGGGCCCATTCATTCTAATGAATCTCATAGGCTATAATGGAGAATGGAAAAACATCCAAAATTTTTCCCCATCAACAGTGTACCATTCAGTGTGATATTAAAAATACATCTTATCCAACCCTAAATACAAACCCCAATATTCACCGAAACATAAGTGTGTCCTGAACTCTAACCCTAACCCTAACCCTTACCATATGGGCCCATTCATTCTAATGAATCTCATAGGCTATAATGGAGAATGGGAATACATCCAAAATTTTTCCCCATCAACAGTGTACCATTCAGTGTGATATTAAAAATACATCTTATCCAACCCTAAACCCAACCGCAATATTCACCAAACATAAGTGCGTCCAGAACTCTAACCCTAACCCTAACCCTTACCATATGGGCCCATTCATTCTAATGAATCTCATAGGCTATAATGGAGAATGGAAAAACATCCAAAATTTTCCCCATCAGCACTGTACCATTCAGTGTGATATTAAAAATTCATCTTATCCAACCCTAAACCCAACCCAAATATTCACCGAAACATAAGTGTGTCCTGAACTCTAACCCTAACCCTAACCCTTACCATATGGGCCCATTCATTCTAATGAATCTCATAGGCTATAATGGAGAATGGAAAAACATCCAAAATTTTTCCCCATCAACAGTGTACCATTCAGTGTGATATTAAAAATACATCTTATCCAACCCTAAACCCAACCCCAATATTCACCGAAACATAAGTGTGTCCTGAACTCTAACCCTAACCCTAACCCTTACCATATGGGCCCATTCATTCTAATGAATCTAATAGGCTATAATGGAGAATGGAAAAACATCCAAAAATTTTCCCCATCAACACTGTACCATTCAGTGCGATATTAAAAATTCATCTTATCCAACCCTAAACCCAACCCCAATATTCACCGAAACATAAGTGTGTCCTGAACTCTAACCCTAACCCTAACCCTTACCATATGGGCCCATTCATTCTAATGAATCTCATAGGGTATAATGGAGAATGGAAAAACATCCAAAAATTTTTCCCATCAAGAGTATACCATTCAGTGTGATATTAAAAATACATCTTATCCAACCCTAAACCCAACACCAATATTCACTCGAACATAAGTGTGTCCTGAACTCTAACCCTAACCCTTACCATATGGGCCCATTCATTCTAATGAATCTCATAGGCTATAATGGAGAATGGAAAAACATCCCAAAATTTTCCCCATCAGCACTGTACCATTCAGTGTGATATTAAAAATTCATCTTATCCAACCCTAAACCCAACCCAAATATTCACCGAAACATAAGTGTGTCCTGAACTCTAACCCTAACCCTAACGCTTACCATATGGGCCCATTCATTCTAATGAATCTCATAGGCTATAATGGAGAATGGAAAAACATCCCAAAATTTTCCCCATCAGCACTGTACCATTCAGTGTGATATTAAAAATTCATCTTATCCAACCCTAAACCCAACCCAAATATTCACCGAAACATAAGTGTGTCCTGAACTCTAACCCTAACCCTAACCCTTACCATATGGGCCCATTCATTCTAATGAATCTCATAGGCTATAATGGAGAATGGAAAAACATCCAAAATTTTTCCCCTTCAACAGTGTACCATTCAGTGTGATATTAAAAATACGTCTTATCCAACCCTAAACCCAACACCAATATTCACCGAAACATAAGTGTGTCCTGAACTCTAACCCTAACCCTAACCCTTACCATATGGGCCCATTCATTCTAATGAATCTCATAGGCTATAATGGAGAATGGAAAAACATCCAAAATTTTTCCCCATCAACAGTGTACCATTCAGTGTGATATTAAAAATACATCTTATCCAACCCTAAACCCAACCCCAATATTCACCGAAACATAAGTGTGTCCTGAACTCTAACCCTAACCCTAACCCTTACCATATGGTCCCATTCATTCTAATGAATCTCATAGGCTATAATGGAGAATGGAAAAACATCCAAAAATTTTTCCCATCAACAGTGTACCATTCAGTGTGATATTAAAAATTCATGTTCTCCAACCCTAAACCCAACCCCAATATTCACTGAAACATAAGTGTGTCCTGAACTCTAACCCTAACCCTAACCCTTACCATATGGGCCCATTCATTCTAATGAATCTCATAGGCTATAATGGAGAATGGAAAAACATCCAAAAATTTTCCCCATCAAGAGTATACCATTCAGTGTGATATTAAAAATACATCTTATCCAACCCTAAACCCAACCCCAATATTCACTCGAACATAAGTGTGTCCTGAACTCTAACCCTAACCCTAACCCTTACCATATGGGCCCATTCATTCTAATGAATCTCATAGGCTATAATGGAGAATGGAAAAACATCCAAAAATTTTCCCCATCAACAGTGTACCATTCAGTGTGATATTAAAAATTCATGTTCTCCAACCCTAAACCCAACCCCAATATTCACTGAAACATAAGTGTGTCCTGAACTCTAACCCTAACCCTAACCCTTACCATATGGGCCCATTCATTCTAATGAATCTCATAGGCTATAATGGAGAATGGAAAAACATCCCAAAATTTTCCCCATCAGCACTGTACCATTCAGTGTGATATTAAAAATTCATCTTATCCAACCCTAAACCCAACCCAAATATTCACCGAAACATAAGTGTGTCCTGAACTCTAACCCTAACCCTAACCCTTACCATATGGGCCCATTCATTCTAATGAATCTCATAGGCTATAATGGAGAATGGAAAAACATCCAAAATTTTTCCCCATCAACAGTGTACCATTCAGTGTGATATTAAAAATACATCTTATCCAACCCTAAACCCAACCCCAATATTCACCGAAACATAAGTGTGTCCTGAACTCTAACCCTAACCCTAACCCTTACCATATGGGCCCATTCATTCTAATGAATCTCATAGGCTATAATGGAGAATGGAAAAACATCCAAAATTTTTCCCCATCAACAGTGTACCATTCAGTGTGATATTAAAAATACATCTTATCCAACCCTAAACCCAACCCCAATATTCACCGAAACATAAGTGTGTCCTGAACTCTAACCCTAACCCTAACCCTTATCATATGGGCCCATTCATTCTAATGAATCTCATAGGCTATAATGGAGAATGGAAAAACATCCAAAAATTTTTCCCATCAACAGTGTACCATTCAGTGTGATATTAAAATTCATGTTCTCCAACCCTAAACCCAACCCCAATATTCACTGAAACATAAGTGTGTCCTGAACTCTAACCCTAACCCTAACCCTTACCATATGGGCCCATTCATTCTAATGAATCTCATAGGCTATAATGGAGAATGGAAAAACATCCAAAAATTTTTCCCATCAAGAGTATACCATTCAGTGTGATATTAAAAATACATCTTATCCAACCCTAAACCCAACACCAATATTCACTCGAACATAAGTGTGTCCTGAACTCTAACCCTAACCCTAACCCTTACCATATGGGCCCATTCATTCTAATGAATCTCATAGGCTATAATGGAGAATGGAAAAACATCCCAAAATTTTCCCCATCAGCACTGTACCATTCAGTGTGATATTAAAAATTCATCTTATCCAACCCTAAACCCAACCCAAATATTCACCGAAACATAAGTGTGTCCTGAACTCTAACCCTAACCCTAACCCTTACCATATTGGCCCATTCATTCTAATGAATCTCATAGGCTATAATGGAGAATGAAAAAACATCCAAAATTTTTCCCCTTCAACAGTGTACCATTCAGTGTGATATTAAAAATACGTCTTATCCAACCCTAAACCCAACACCAATATTCACCGAAACATAAGTGTGTCCTGAACTCTAACCCTAACCCTAACCCTTACCATATGGGCCCATTCATTCTAATGAATCTCATAGGCTATAATGGAGAATGGAAAAACATCCAAAATTTTTCCCCATCAACAGTGTACCATTCAGTGTGATATTAAAAATACATCTTATCCAACCCTAAACCCAACCCCAATATTCACCCAAACATAAGTGCGTCCAGAACTCTAACCCTAACCCTAACCCTTACCATATGGGCCCATTCATTCTAATGAATCTCATAGGCTATAATGGAGAATGGAAAAACATCCAAAAATTTTCCCCATCAGCACTGTACCATTCAGTGTGATATTAAAAATACATCTTATCCAACCCTAAACCCAACCCCAATATTCACTCGAACATAAGTGTGTCCTGAACTCTAACCCTAACCCTAACCCTTACCATATGGGCCCATTCATTCTAATGAATCTCATAGGCTATAATGGAGAATGGAAAAACATCCAAAATTTTTCCCCATCAACAGTGTACCATTCAGTGTGATATTAAAAATTCATGTTCTCCAACCCTAAACCCAACCCCAATATTCACTGAAACATAAGTGTGTCCTGAACTCTAACCCTAACCCTAACCCTTACCATATGGGCCCATTCATTCTAATGAATCTCATAGGCTATAACGGAGAATGGAAAAACATCCAAAATTTTTTCCCATCAAGAGTATACCATTCAGTGTGATATTAAAAATACATCTTAGCCAACCCTAAACCCAACCCCAATATTCACCGAAACATAAGTGTGTCCTGAACTCTAACCCTAACCCTAACCCTTACCATATGGGCCCATTCATTCTAATGAATCTCATAGGCTATAATGGAGAATGGAAAAACATCCAAAATTTTTCCCCTTCAACAGTGTACCATTCAGTGTGATATTAAAAATTCGTCTTATCCAACCCTAAACCCAACCCCAATATTCACCGAAACATAAGTGTGTCCTGAACTCTAACCCTAACCCTAACCCTTACCATATGGGCCCATTCATTCTAATGAATCTCATAGGCTATAATGGAGAATGGGAATACATCCAAAATTTTTCCCCATCAACAGTGTACCATTCAGTGTGATATTAAAAATACATCTTATCCAACCCTAAACCCAACCGCAATATTCACCCAAACATAAGTGCGTCCAGAACTCTAACCCTAACCCTAACCCTTACCATATGGGCCCATTCATTCTAATGAATCTCATAGGCTATAATGGAGAATGGAAAAACATCCCAAAATTTTCCCCATCAGCACTGTACCATTCAGTGTGATATTAAAAATTCATCTTATCCAACCCTAAACCCAACCCAAATATTCACCGAAACATAAGTGTGTCCTGAACTCTAACCCTAACCCTAACCCTTACCATATGGGCCCATTCATTCTAATGAATCTCATAGGCTATAATGGAGAATGGAAAAACATCCAAAATTTTTCCCCATCAACAGTGTACCATTCAGTGTGATATTAAAAATACATCTTATCCAACCCTAAACCCAACCCCAATATTCACCGAAACATAAGTGTGTCCTGAACTCTAACCCTAACCCTAACCCTTACCATATGGGCCCATTCATTCTAATGAATCTCATAGGCTATAATATGGAGAATGGAAAAACATCCAAAAATTTTCCCCATCAACACTGTACCATTCAGTGTGATATTAAAAATTCATCTTATCCAACCCTAAACCCAACCCCAATATTCACCGAAACATAAGTGTGTCCTGAACTCTAACCCTAACCCTAACCCTTACCATATGGGCCCATTCATTCTAATGAATCTCATAGGCTATAATGGAGAATGGAAAAACATCCAAAATTTTTCCCCTTCAACAGTGTACCATTCAGTGTGATATTAAAAATACGTCTTATCCAACCCTAAACCCAACACCAATATTCACCGAAACATAAGTGTGTCCTGAACTCTAACCCTAACCCTAACCCTTACCATATGGGCCCATTCATTCTAATGAATCTCATAGGCTATAATGGAGAATGGAAAAACATCCAAAATTTTTCCCCATCAACAGTGTACCATTCAGTGTGATATTAAAAATACATCTTATCCAACCCTAAACCCAACCCCAATATTCACCGAAACATAAGTGTGTCCTGAACTCTAACCCTAACCCTAACCCTTACCATATGGGCCCATTCATTCTAATGAATCTCATAGGCTATAATGGAGAATGGAAAAACATCCAAAAATTTTTCCCATCAACAGTGTACCATTCAGTGTGATATTAAAAATTCATGTTCTCCAACCCTAAACCCAACCCCAATATTCACTGAAACATAAGTGTGTCCTGAACTCTAACCCTAACCCTAACCCTTACCATATGGGCCCATTCATTCTAATGAATCTCATAGGCTATAATGGAGAATGGAAAAACATCCAAAAATTTTCCCCATCAAGAGTATACCATTCAGTGTGATATTAAAAATACATCTTATCCAACCCTAAACCCAACCCCAATATTCACTCGAACATAAGTGTGTCCTGAACTCTAACCCTAACCCTAACCCTTACCATATGGGCCCATTCATTCTAATGAATCTCATAGGCTATAATGGAGAATGGAAAAACATCCAAAAATTTTCCCCATCAACAGTGTACCATTCAGTGTGATATTAAAAATTCATGTTCTCCAACCCTAAACCCAACCCCAATATTCACTGAAACATAAGTGTGTCCTGAACTCTAACCCTAACCCTAACCCTTACCATATGGGCCCATTCATTCTAATGAATCTCATAGGCTATAATGGAGAATGGAAAAACATCCCAAAATTTTCCCCATCAGCACTGTACCATTCAGTGTGATATTAAAAATTCATCTTATCCAACCCTAAACCCAACCCAAATATTCACCGAAACATAAGTGTGTCCTGAACTCTAACCCTAACCCTAACCCTTACCATATGGGCCCATTCATTCTAATGAATCTCATAGGCTATAATGGAGAATGGAAAAACATCCAAAATTTTTCCCCATCAACAGTGTACCATTCAGTGTGATATTAAAAATACATCTTATCCAACCCTAAACCCAACCCCAATATTCACCGAAACATAAGTGTGTCCTGAACTCTAACCCTAACCCTAACCCTTACCATATGGGCCCATTCATTCTAATGAATCTCATAGGCTATAAGGGAGAATGGAAAAACATCCAAAAATTTTCCCCATCAACACTGTACCATTCAGTGCGATATTAAAAATTCATCTTATCCAACCCTAAACCCAACCCCAATATTCACCGAAACATAAGTGTGTCCTGAACTCTAACCCTAACCCTAACCCTTACCATATGGGCCCATTCATTCTAATGAATCTCATAGGCTATAATGGAGAATGGAAAAACATCCAAAATTTTTCCCCATCAACAGTGTACCATTCAGTGTGATATTAAAAATACACCTTACCCAACCCTAAACCAGACGCCAATTTTAAACCGAACATATGTGTGTCCTGAACTCTAACCCTAACCCTAACCCTTACCATATGGGCCCATTCATTCAAATGAATCTCATAGGGTATAATGGAGAATGGAAAAACATCCAAAAATTTTTCCCATCAAGAGTATACCATTCAGTGTGATATTAAAAATACATCTTATCCAACCCTAAACCCAACACCAATATTCACTCGAACATAAGTGTGTCCTGAACTCTAACCCTAACCCTAACCCTTACCATATGGGCCCATTCATTCTAATGAATCTCATAGGCTATAATGGAGAATGGAAAAACATCCCAAAATTTTCCCCATCAGCACTGTACCATTCAGTGTGATATTAAAAATTCATCTTATCCAACCCTAAACCCAACCCAAATATTCACCGAAACATAAGTGTGTCCTGAACTCTAACCCTAACCCTAACCCTTACCATATTGGCCCATTCATTCTAATGAATCTCATAGGCTATAATGGAGAATGAAAAAACATCCAAAATTTTTCCCCTTCAACAGTGTACCATTCAGTGTGATATTAAAAATACGTCTTATCCAACCCTAAACCCAACACCAATATTCACCGAAACATAAGTGTGTCCTGAACTCTAACCCTAACCCTAACCCTTACCATATGGGCCCATTCATTCTAATGAATCTCATAGGCTATAATGGAGAATGGAAAAACATCCAAAATTTTTCCCCATCAACAGTGTACCATTCAGTGTGATATTAAAAATACATCTTATCCAACCCTAAACCCAACCCCAATATTCACCCAAACATAAGTGCGTCCAGAACTCTAACCCTAACCCTAACCCTTACCATATGGGCCCATTCATTCTAATGAATCTCATAGGCTATAATGGAGAATGGAAAAACATCCAAAAATTTTCCCCATCAGCACTGTACCATTCAGTGTGATATTAAAAATACATCTTATCCAACCCTAAACCCAACCCCAATATTCACTCGAACATAAGTGTGTCCTGAACTCTAACCCTAACCCTAACCCTTACCATATGGGCCCATTCATTCTAATGAATCTCATAGGCTATAATGGAGAATGGAAAAACATCCAAAAATTTTCCCCATCAACAGTGTACCATTCAGTGTGATATTAAAAATTCATGTTCTCCAACCCTAAACCCAACCCCAATATTCACTGAAACATAAGTGTGTCCTGAACTCTAACCCTAACCCTAACCCTTACCATATGGGCCCATTCATTCTAATGAATCTCATAGGCTATAACGGAGAATGGAAAAACATCCAAAATTTTTTCCCATCAAGAGTATACCATTCAGTGTGATATTAAAAATACATCTTAGCCAACCCTAAACCCAACCCCAATATTCACCGAAACATAAGTGTGTCCTGAACTCTAACCCTAACCCTAACCCTTACCATATGGGCCCATTCATTCTAATGAATCTCATAGGCTATAATGGAGAATGGAAAAACATCCAAAATTTTTCCCCTTCAACAGTGTACCATTCAGTGTGATATTAAAAATTCGTCTTATCCAACCCTAAACCCAACCCCAATATTCACCGAAACATAAGTGTGTCCTGAACTCTAACCCTAACCCTAACCCTTACCATATGGGCCCATTCATTCTAATGAATCTCATAGGCTATAATGGAGAATGGGAATACATCCAAAATTTTTCCCCATCAACAGTGTACCATTCAGTGTGATATTAAAAATACATCTTATCCAACCCTAAACCCAACCGCAATATTCACCCAAACATAAGTGCGTCCAGAACTCTAACCCTAACCCTAACCCTTACCATATGGGCCCATTCATTCTAATGAATCTCATAGGCTATAATGGAGAATGGAAAAACATCCCAAAATTTTCCCCATCAGCACTGTACCATTCAGTGTGATATTAAAAATTCATCTTATCCAACCCTAAACCCAACCCAAATATTCACCGAAACATAAGTGTGTCCTGAACTCTAACCCTAACCCTAACCCTTACCATATGGGCCCATTCATTCTAATGAATCTCATAGGCTATAATGGAGAATGGAAAAACATCCAAAATTTTTCCCCATCAACAGTGTACCATTCAGTGTGATATTAAAAATACATCTTATCCAACCCTAAACCCAACCCCAATATTCACCGAAACATAAGTGTGTCCTGAACTCTAACCCTAACCCTAACCCTTACCATATGGGCCCATTCATTCTAATGAATCTCATAGGCTATAATGGAGAATGGAAAAACATCCAAAAATTTTCCCCATCAACACTGTACCATTCAGTGTGATATTAAAAATTCATCTTATCCAACCCTAAACCCAACCCCAATATTCACCGAAACATAAGTGTGTCCTGAACTCTAACCCTAACCCTAACCCTTACCATATGGGCCCATTCATTCTAATGAATCTCATAGGCTATAATGGAGAATGGAAAAACATCCAAAATTTTTCCCCATCAACAGTGTACCATTCAGTGTGATATTAAAAATACATCTTACCCAACCCTAAACCAGACGCCAATTTTAAACCGAACATATGTGTGTCCTGAACTCTAACCCTAACCCTTACCATATGGGCCCATTCATTCAAATGAATCTCATAGGCTATAATGGAGAATGGAAAAACATCCAAAATTTTTCCCCATCAACAGTGTACCATTCAGTGTGATATTAAAAATTCATGTTCTCCAACCCTAAACCCAACCCCAATATTCACTGAAACATAAGTGTGTCCTGAACTCTATCCCTAACCCTAACCCTTACCATATGGGCCCATTCATTCTAATGAATCTCATAGGCTATAACGGAGAATGGAAAAACATCCAAAAATTTTTCCCATCAAGAGTATACCATTCAGTGTGATATTAAAAATACATCTTAGCCAACCCTAAACCCAACCCCAATATTCACCGAAACATAAGTGTGTCCTGAACTCTAACCCTAACCCTAACCCTTACCATATGGGCCCATTCATTCTAATGAATCTCATAGGCTATAATGGAGAATGGAAAAACATCCAAAAATTTTCCCCATCAACACTGTACCATTCAGTGTGATATTAAAAATACATCTTATCCAACCCTAAACCCAACCCCAATATTCACCGAAACATAAGTGTGTCCTGAACTCTAACCCTAATCCTAACCCTTACCATATGGGCCCATTCATTCTAATGAATCTCATAGGCTATAATGGAGAATGGAAAAACATCCAAAATTTTTTCCCATCAAGAGTATACCATTCAGTGTGATATTAAAAATACATCTTACCCAACCCTAAACCCAACCCCAATATTCACCGAAACATAAGTGTGTCCTGAACTCTAACCCTAACCCTAAACCTTACCATATGGGCCCATTCATTCTAATGAATCTCATAGGCTATAATGGAGAATGGAAAAACATCCAAAATGTTTCCCCATCAACAGTGTACCATTCAGTGTGATATTAAAAATACATCTTATCCAACCCTAAACCCAACCCCAATATTCACCGAAACATAAGTGTGTCCTGAACTCTAACCCTAACCCTAACCCTTACCATATGGGCCCATTCATTCCAATGAATCTCATAGGCTATAATGGAGAATGGGAATACATCCAAAATTTTTCCCCATCAACAGTGTACCATTCAGTGTGATATTAAAAATACATCTTATCCAACCCTAAACCCAACCGCAATATTCACCCAAACATAAGTGCGTCCAGAACTCTAACCCTAACCCTAACCCTTACCATATGGGCCCATTCATTCTAATGAATCTCATAGGCTATAATGGAGAATGGAAAAACATCCCAAAATTTTCCCCATCAGCACTGTACCATTCAGTGTGATATTAAAAATTCATCTTATCCAACCCTAAACCCAACCCAAATATTCACCGAAACATAAGTGTGTCCTGAACTCTAACCCTAACCCTAACCCTAACCCTTACCATATGGGCCCATTCATTCTAATGAATCTCATAGGCTATAATGGAGAATGGAAAAACATCCAAAATTTTTCCCCATCAACAGTGTACCATTCAGTGTGATATTAAAAATACATCTTATCCAACCCTAAACCCAACCCCAATATTCACCGAAACATAAGTGTGTCCTGAACTCTAACCCTAACCCTAACACTTACCATATGGGCCCATTCATTCTAATGAATCTCATAGGCTATAATGGAGAATGGAAAAACATCCAAAAATTTTCCCCATCAACACTGTACCATTCAGTGTGATATTAAAAATTCATCTTATCCAACCCTAAACCCAACCCCAATATTCACCGAAACATAAGTGTGTCCTGAACTCTAACCCTAACCCTAACCCTTACCATATGGGCCCATTCATTCTAATGAATCTCATAGGCTATAATGGAGAATGGAAAAACATCCAAAATTTTTCCCCATCAACAGTGTACCATTCAGTGTGATATTAAAAATACATCTTACCCAACCCTAAACCAGACGCCAATTTTAAACCGAACATATGTGTGTCCTGAACTCTAACCCTAAACCTAACCCTTACCATATGGGCCCATTCATTCAAATGAATCTCATAGGCTATAATGGAGAATGGAAAAACATCCAAAATTTTTCCCCATCAACAGTGTACCATTCAGTGTGATATTAAAAATTCATGTTCTCCAACCCTAAACCCAACCCCAATATTCACTGAAACATAAGTGTGTCCTGAACTCTAACCCTAACCCTAACCCTTACCATATGGGCCCATTCATTCTAATGAATCTCATAGGCTATAACGGAGAATGGAAAAACATCCAAAAATTTTTCCCATCAAGAGTATACCATTCAGTGTGATATTAAAAGTACATCTTAGCCAACCCTAAACCCAACCCCAATATTCACCGAAACATAAGTGTGTCCTGAACTCTAACCCTAACCCTAACCCTTACCATATGGGCCCATTCATTCTAATGAATCTCATAGGCTATAATGGAGAATGGAAAAACATCCAAAATTTTGCCCCTTCAACAGTGTACCATTCAGTGTGATATTAAAAATTCGTCTTATCCAACCCTAAACCCAACCCCAATATTCACCGAAACATAAGTGTGTCCTGAACTCTAACCCTAACCCTAACCCTTACCATATGGGCCCATTCATTCTAATGAATCTCATAGGCTATAACGGAGAATGGAAAAACATCCAAAATTTTTTCCCATCAAGAGTATACCATTCAGTGTGATATTAAAAATACATCTTACCCAACCCTAAACCCAACCCCAATATTCACCGAAACATAAGTGTGTCCTGAACTCTAACCCTAACCCTAAACCTTACCATATGGGCCCATTCATTCTAATGAATCTCATAGGCTATAATGGAGAATGGAAAAACATCCAAAATGTTTCCCCATCAACAGTGTACCATTCAGTGTGATATTAAAAATACATCTTATCCAACCCTAAACCCAACCCCAATATTCACCGAAACATAAGTGTGTCCTGAACTCTAACCCTAACCCTAACCCTTACCATATGGGCCCATTCATTCCAATGAATCTCATAGGCTATAATGGAGAATGGGAATACATCCAAAATTTTTCCCCATCAACAGTGTACCATTCAGTGTGATATTAAAAATACATCTTATCCAACCCTAAACCCAACCGCAATATTCACCCAAACATAAGTGCGTCCAGAACTCTAACCCTAACCCTAACCCTTACCATATGGGCCCATTCATTCTAATGAATCTCATAGGCTATAATGGAGAATGGAAAAACATCCCAAAATTTTCCCCATCAGCACTGTACCATTCAGTGTGATATTAAAAATTCATCTTATCCAACCCTAAACCCAACCCAAATATTCACCGAAACATAAGTGTGTCCTGAACTCTAACCCTAACCCTAACCCTAACCCTTACCATATGGGCCCATTCATTCTAATGAATCTCATAGGCTATAATGGAGAATGGAAAAACATCCAAAATGTTTCCCCATCAACAGTGTACCATTCAGTGTGATATTAAAAATACATCTTATCCAACCCAAAACCCAACCCCAATATTCACCGAAACATAAGTGTGTCCTGAACTCTAACCCTAACCCTAACCCTTACCATATGGGCCCATTCATTCTAATGAATCTCATAGGCTATAATGGAGAATGGAAAAACATCCAAAATTTTTCCCCATCAACAGTGTACCATTCAGTGTGATATTAAAAATACATCTTACCCAACCCTAAACCAGACGCCAATTTTAAACCGAACATATGTGTGTCCTGAACTCTAACCCTAAACCTAACCCTTACCATATGGGCCCATTCATTCAAATGAATCTCATAGGCTATAATGGAGAATGGAAAAACATCCAAAATTTTTCCCCATCAACAGTGTACCATTCAGTGTGATATTAAAAATTCATGTTCTCCAACCCTAAACCCAACCCCAATATTCACTGAAACATAAGTGTGTCCTGAACTCTAACCCTAACCCTAACCCTTACCATATGGGCCCATTCATTCTAATGAATCTCATAGGCTATAACGGAGAATGGAAAAACATCCAAAAATTTTTCCCATCAAGAGTATACCATTCAGTGTGATATTAAAAGTACATCTTAGCCAACCCTAAACCCAACCCCAATATTCACCGAAACATAAGTGTGTCCTGAACTCTAACCCTAACCCTAACCCTTACCATATGGGCCCATTCATTCTAATGAATCTCATAGGCTATAATGGAGAATGGAAAAACATCCAAAATTTTGCCCCTTCAACAGTGTACCATTCAGTGTGATATTAAAAATTCGTCTTATCCAACCCTAAACCCAACCCCAATATTCACCGAAACATAAGTGTGTCCTGAACTCTAACCCTAACCCTAACCCTTACCATATGGGCCCATTCATTCTAATGAATCTCATAGGCTATAACGGAGAATGGAAAAACATCCAAAATTTTTTCCCATCAAGAGTATACCATTCAGTGTGATATTAAAAATACATCTTACCCAACCCTAAACCCAACCCCAATATTCACCGAAACATAAGTGTGTCCTGAACTCTAACCCTAACCCTAAACCTTACCATATGGGCCCATTCATTCTAATGAATCTCATAGGCTATAATGGAGAATGGAAAAATATCCAAAATGTTTCCCCATCAAGAGTGTACCATTCAGTGTGATATTAAAAATACATCTTATCCAACCCTAAACCCAACCCCAATATTCACCGAAACATAAGTGTGTCCTGAACTCTAACCCTAACCCTAACCCTTACCATATGGGCCCATTCATTCCAATGAATCTCATAGGCTATAATGGAGAATGGGAATACATCCAAAATTTTTCCCCATCAACAGTGTACCATTCAGTGTGATATTAAAAATACATCTTATCCAACCCTAAACCCAACCGCAATATTCACCCAAACATAAGTGCGTCCAGAACTCTAACCCTAACCCTAACCCTTACCATATGGGCCCATTCATTCTAATGAATCTCATAGGCTATAATGGAGAATGGAAAAACATCCAAAAATTTTCCCCATCAACACTGTACCATTCAGTGTGATATTAAAAATTCATCTTATCCAACCCTAAACCCAACCCCAATATTCACCGAAACATAAGTGTGTCCTGAACTCTAACCCTAACCCTAACCCTTACCATATGGGCCCATTCATTCTAATGAATCTCATAGGCTATAATGGAGAATGGAAAAACATCCAAAATTTTTCCCCATCAACAGTGTACCATTCAGTGTGATATTAAAAATACATCTTACCCAACCCTAAACCAGACGCCAATTTTAAACCGAACATATGTGTGTCCTGAACTCTAACCCTAACCCTAACCCTTACCATATGGGCCCATTCATTCAAATGAATCTCATAGGCTATAATGGAGAATGGAAAAACATCCAAAATTTTTCCCCATCAACAGTGTACCATTCAGTGTGATATTAAAAATTCATGTTCTCCAACCCTAAACCCAACCCCAATATTCACTGAAACATAAGTGTGTCCTGAACTCTAACCCTAACCCTAACCCTTACCATATGGGCCCATTAATTCTAATGAATCTCATAGGCTATAATGGAGAATGGAAAAACATCCAAAAATTTTTCCCATCAAGAGTATACCATTCAGTGTGATATTAAAAATACATCTTAGCCAACCCTAAACCCAACCCCAATATTCACCGAAACATAAGTGTGTCCTGAACTCTAACCCTAACCCTAACCCTTACCATATGAGCCCATTCATTCTAATGAATCTCATAGGCTATAATGGAGAATGGAAAAACATCCAAAATTTTGCCCCTTCAACAGTGTACCATTCAGTGTGATATTAAAAATTCGTCTTATCCAACCCTAAACCCAACCCCAATATTCACCGAAACATAAGTGTGTCCTGAACTCTAACCCTAACCCTAACCCTTACCATATGGGCCCATTCATTCTAATGAATCTCATAGGCTATAATGGAGAATGGAAAAACATCCAAAAATTTTCCCCATCAACACTGTACCATTCAGTGTGATATTAAAAATTCATCTTATCCAACCCTAAACCCAACCCCAATATTCACCGAAACATAAGTGTGTCCTGAACTCTAACCCTAACCCTAACCCTTACCATATGGGCCCATTCATTTTAATGAATCTCATAGGCTATAATGGAGAATGGAAAAACATCCAAAATTTTTCCCCATCAACAGTGTACCATTCAGTGTGATATTAAAAATACATCTTATCCAACCCTAAACCCAACCCCAATATTCACCGAAACATAAGTGTGTCCTGAACTCTAACCCTAACCCTAAACCTTACCATATGGGCCCATTCATTCTAATGAATCTCATAGGCTATAATGGAGAATGGAAAAACATCCAAAATTTTTCCCCATCAACAGTGTACCATTCAGTGTGATATTAAAAATACATCTTATCCAACCCTAAACCCAACCCCAATATTCACCGAAACATAAGTGTGTCCTGAACTCTAACCCTAACCCTTACCATATGGGCCCATTCATTCCAATGAATCTCATAGGCTATAATGGAGAATGGGAATACATCCAAAATTTTTCCCCATCAACAGTGTACCATTCAGTGTGATATTAAAAATACATCTTATCCAACCCTAAACCCAACCGCAATATTCACCCAAACATAAGTGCGTCCAGAACTCTAACCCTAACCCTAACCCTTACCATATGGGCCCATTCATTCTAATGAATCTCATAGGCTATAATGGAGAATGGAAAAACATCCCAAAATTTTCCCCATCAGCACTGTACCATTCAGTGTGATATTAAAAATTCATCTTATCCAACCCTAAACCCAACCCAAATATTCACCGAAACATAAGTGTGTCCTGAACTCTAACCCTAACCCTAACCCTTACCATATGGGCCCATTCATTCTAATGAATCTCATAGGCTATAATGGAGAATGGAAAAACATCCAAAATTTTTCCCCATCAACAGTGTACCATTCAGTGTGATATTAAAAATACATCTTATCCAACCCTAAACCCAACCCCAATATTCACCGAAACATAAGTGTGTCCTGAACTCTAACCCTAACCCTAACCCTTACCATATGGGCCCATTCATTCTAATGAATCTCATAGGCTATAATGGAGAATGGAAAAACATCCAAAAATTTTCCCCATCAACACTGTACCATTCAGTGTGATATTAAAAATTCATCTTATCCAACCCTAAACCCAACCCCAATATTCACCGAAACATAAGTGTGTCCTGAACTCTAACCCTAACCCTAACCCTTACCATATGGGCCCATTCATTCTAATGAATCTCATAGGCTATAATGGAGAATGGAAAAACATCCAAAATTTTTCCCCATCAACAGTGTACCATTCAGTGTGATATTAAAAATACATCTTACCCAACCCTAAACCAGACGCCAATTTTAAACCGAACATATGTGTGTCCTGAACTCTAACCCTAACCCTAACCCTTACCATATGGGCCCATTCATTCTAATGAATCTCATAGGCTATAATGGAGAATGGAAAAACATCCAAAATTTTTCCCCATCAACAGTGTACCATTCAGTGTGATATTAAAAATACATCTTATCCAACCCTAAACCCAACCCCAATATTCACCGAAACATAAGTGTGTCCTGAACTCTAACCCTAACCCTAACCCTTACCATATGGGCCCATTCATTCTAATGAATCTCATAGGCTATAATGGAGAATGGAAAAACATCCAAAAATTTTCCCCATCAACACTGTACCATTCAGTGTGATATTAAAAATTCATCTTATCCAACCCTAAACCCAACCCCAATATTCACCGAAACATAAGTGTGTCCTGAACTCTAACCCTAACCCTAACCCTTACCATATGGGCCCATTCATTCTAATGAATCTCATAGGCTATAATGGAGAATGGAAAAACATCCAAAATTTTTCCCCATCAACAGTGTACCATTCAGTGTGATATTAAAAATTCATGTTCTCCAACCCTAAACCCAACCCCAATATTCACCGAAACATAAGTGTGTCCTGAACTCTAACCCTAACCCTAACCCTTACCATATGGGCCCATTCATTTTAATGAATCTCATAGGCTATAATGGAGAATGGAAAAACATCCAAAAATTTTTCCCATCAAGAGTATACCATTCAGTGTGATATTAAAAATACATCTTACCCAACCCTAAACCCAACCCCAATATTCACTGAAACATAAGTGTGTCCTGAACTCTAACCCTAACCCTAACCCTTACCATATGGGCCCATTCATTCTAATGAATCTCATAGGCTATAATGGAGAATGGAAAAACATCCAAAATTTTTCCCCATCAACAGTGTACCATTCAGTGTGATATTAAAAATACATCTTACCCAACCCTAAACCCAACCCCAATATTCACCGAAACATAAGTGTGTCCTGAACTCTAACCCTAACCCTAACCCTTACCATATGGGCCCATTCATTCTAATGAATCTCATAGGCTATAATGGAGAATGGAAAAACATCCAAAATTTTTCCCCATCAACAGTGTACCATTCAGTGTGATATTAAAAATTCATGTTCTCCAACCCTAAACCAGACGCCAATTTTAAACCGAACATATGTGTGTCCTGAACTCTAACCCTAACCCTAACCCTTACCATATGGGCCCATTCATTCAAATGAATCTCATAGGCTATAATGGAGAATGGAAAAACATCCAAAATTTTTCCCCATCAACAGTGTACCATTCAGTGTGATATTAAAAATTCATGTTCTCCAACCCTAAACCCAACCCCAATATTCACTGAAACATAAGTGTGTCCTGAACTCTAACCCTAACCCTAACCCTTACCATATGGGCCCATTCATTCTAATGAATCTCATAGGCTATAACGGAGAATGGAAAAACATCCAAAAATTTTTCCCATCAAGAGTATACCATTCAGTGTGATATTAAAAATACATCTTAGCCAACCCTAATCCCAACCCCAATATTCACCGAAACATAAGTGTGTCCTGAACTCTAACCCTAACCCTAACCCTTACCATATGGGCCCATTCATTCTAATGAATCTCATAGGCTATAATGGAGAATGGAAAAACATCCAAAATTTTGCCCCTTCAACAGTGTACCATTCAGTGTGATATTAAAAATTCGTCTTATCCAACCCTAAACCCAACCCCAATATTCACCGAAACATAAGTGTGTCCTGAACTCTAACCCTAGCCCTAACCCTTACCATATGGGCCCATTCATTCTAATGAATCTCATAGGCTATAATGGAGAATGGAAAAACATCCAAAAATTTTCCCCATCAACACTGTACCATTCAGTGTGATATTAAAAATTCATCTTATCCAACCCTAAACCCAACCCCAATATTCACCGAAACATAAGTGTGTCCTGAACTCTAACCCTAACCCTAACCCTTACCATATGGGCCCATTCATTTTAATGAATCTCATAGGCTATAATGGAGAATGGAAAAACATCCAAAAAATTTTCCCATCAAGAGTATACCATTCAGTGTGATATTAAAAATACATCTTACCCAACCCTAAACCCAACCCCAATATTCACTGAAACATAAGTGTGTCCTGAACTCTAACCCTAACCCTAACCCTTACCATATGGGCCCATTCATTCTAATGAATCTCATAGGCTATAATGGAGAATGGAAAAACATCCAAAATTTTTCCCCATCAACAGTGTACCATTCAGTGTGATATTAAAAATACATCTTATCCAACCCTAAACCCAACCCCAATATTCACCGAAACATAAGTGTGTCCTGAACTCTAACCCTAACCCTAACCCTTACCATATGGGCCCATTCATTCTAATGAATCTCATAGGCTATAATGGAGAATGGAAAAACATCCAAAATTTTTCCCCATCAACAGTGTACCATTCAGTGTGATATTAAAAATACATCTTACCCAACCCTAAACCAGACGCCAATTTTAAACCGAACATATGTGTGTCCTGAATTCTAACCCTAACCCTAACCCTTACCATATGGGCCCATTCATTCAAATGAATCTCATAGGCTATAATGGAGAATGGAAAAACATCCAAAATTTTTCCCCATCAACAGTGTACCATTCAGTGTGATATTAAAAATTCATGTTCTCCAACCCTAAACCCAACCCCAATATTCACTGAAACATAAGTGTGTCCTGAACTCTAACCCTAACCCTAACCCTTACCATATGGGCCCATTCATTCTAATGAATCTCATAGGCTATAACGGAGAATGGAAAAACATCCAAAAATTTTTCCCATCAAGAGTATACCATTCAGTGTGATATTAAAAATACATCTTAGCCAACCCTAAACCCAACCCCAATATTCACCGAAACATAAGTGTGTCCTGAACTCTAACCCTAACCCTAACCCTTACCATATGGGCCCATTCATTCTAATGAATCTCATAGGCTATAATGGAGAATGGAAAAACATCCAAAATTTTGCCCCTTCAACAGTGTACCATTCAGTGTGATATTAAAAATTCGTCTTATCCAACCCTAAACCCAACCCCAATATTCACCGAAACATAAGTGTGTCCTGAACTCTAACCCTAACCCTAACCCTTACCATATGGGCCCATTCATTCTAATGAATCTCATAGGCTATAATGGAGAATGGAAAAACATCCAAAAATTTTCCCCATCAACACTGTACCATTCAGTGTGATATTAAAAATTCATCTTATCCAACCCTAAACCCAACCCCAATATTCACCGAAACATAAGTGTGTCCTGAACTCTAACCCTAACCCTAACCCTTACCATATGGGCCCATTCATTTTAATGAATCTCATAGGCTATAATGGAGAATGGAAAAACATCCAAAAATTTTTCCCATCAAGAGTATACCATTCAGTGTGATATTAAAAATACATCTTACCCAACCCTAAACCCAACCCCAATATTCACTGAAACATAAGTGTGTCCTGAACTCTAACCCTAACCCTAACCCTTACCATATGGGCCCATTCATTCTAATGAATCTCATAGGCTATAATGGAGAATGGAAAAACATCCAAAATTTTTCCCCATCAACAGTGTACCATTCAGTGTGATATTAAAAATACATCTTACCCAACCCTAAACCCAACCCCAATATTCACCGAAACATAAGTGTGTCCTGAACTCTAACCCTAACCCTAACCCTTACCATATGGGCCCATTCATTCTAATGAATCTCATAGGCTATAATGGAGAATGGAAAAACATCCAAAATTTTTCCCCATCAACAGTGTACCATTCAGTGTGATATTAAAAATTCATGTTCTCCAACCCTAAACCAGACGCCAATTTTAAACCGAACATATGTGTGTCCTGAACTCTAACCCTAACCCTAACCCTTACCATATGGGCCCATTCATTCAAATGAATCTCATAGGCTATAATGGAGAATGGAAAAACATCCAAAATTTTTCCCCATCAACAGTGTACCATTCAGTGTGATATTAAAAATTCATGTTCTCCAACCCTAAACCCAACCCCAATATTCACTGAAACATAAGTGTGTCCTGAACTCTAACCCTAACCCTAACCCTTACCATATGGGCCCATTCATTCTAATGAATCTCATAGGCTATAACGGAGAATGGAAAAACATCCAAAAAATTTTCCCATCAAGAGTATACCATTCAGTGTGATATTAAAAATACATCTTAGCCAACACTAATCCCAACCCCAATATTCACCGAAACATAAGTGTGTCCTGAACTCTAACCCTAACCCTAACCCTTACCATATGGGCCCATTCATTCTAATGAATCTCATAGGCTATAATGGAGAATGGAAAAACATCCAAAATTTTGCCCCTTCAACAGTGTACCATTCAGTGTGATATTAAAAATTCGTCTTATCCAACCCTAAACCCAACCCCAATATTCACCGAAACATAAGTGTGTCCTGAACTCTAACCCTAGCCCTAACCCTTACCATATGGGCCCATTCATTCTAATGAATCTCATAGGCTATAATGGAGAATGGAAAAACATCCAAAAATTTTCCCCATCAACACTGTACCATTCAGTGTGATATTAAAAATTCATCTTATCCAACCCTAAACCCAACCCCAATATTCACCGAAACATAAGTGTGTCCTGAACTCTAACCCTAACCCTAACCCTTACCATATGGGCCCATTCATTTTAATGAATCTCATAGGCTATAATGGAGAATGGAAAAACATCCAAAAAATTTTCCCATCAAGAGTATACCATTCAGTGTGATATTAAAAATACATCTTACCCAACCCTAAACCCAACCCCAATATTCACTGAAACATAAGTGTGTCCTGAACTCTAACCCTAACCCTAACCCTTACCATATGGGCCCATTCATTCTAATGAATCTCATAGGCTATAATGGAGAATGGAAAAACATCCAAAATTTTTCCCCATCAACAGTGTACCATTCAGTGTGATATTAAAAATACATCTTATCCAACCCTAAACCCAACCCCAATATTCACCGAAACATAAGTGTGTCCTGAACTCTAACCCTAACCCTAAACCTTACCATATGGGCCCATTCATTCTAATGAATCTCATAGGCTATAATGGAGAATGGAAAAACATCCAAAATTTTTCCCCATCAACAGTGTACCATTCAGTGTGATATTAAAAATACATCTTATCCAACCCTAAACCCAACCCCAATATTCACCGAAACATAAGTGTGTCCTGAACTCTAACCCTAACCCTAACCCTTACCATATGGGCCCATTCATTCCAATTAATCTCATAGGCTATAATGGAGAATGGGAATACATCCAAAATTTTTCCCCATCAACAGTGTACCATTCAGTGTGATATTAAAAATACATCTTATCCAACCCTAAACCCAACCGCAATATTCACCCAAACATAAGTGCGTCCAGAACTCTAACCCTAACCCTAACCCTTACCATATGGGCCCATTCATTCTAATGAATCTCATAGGCTATAATGGAGAATGGAAAAACATCCCAAAATTTTCCCCATCAGCACTGTACCATTCAGTGTGATATTAAAAATTCATCTTATCCAACCCTAAACCCAACCCAAATATTCACCGAAACATAAGTGTGTCCTGAACTCTAACCCTAACCCTAACCCTTACCATATGGGCCCATTCATTCTAATGAATCTCATAGGCTATAATGGAGAATGGAAAAACATCCAAAATTTTTCCCCATCAACAGTGTACCATTCAGTGTGATATTAAAAATACATCTTATCCAACCCTAAACCCAACCCCAATATTCACCGAAACATAAGTGTGTCCTGAACTCTAACCCTAACCCTAACCCTTACCATATGGGCCCATTCATTCTAATGAATCTCATAGGCTATAATGGAGAATGGAAAAACATCCAAAAATTTTCCCCATCAACACTGTACCATTCAGTGTGATATTAAAAATTCATCTTATCCAACCCTAAACCCAACCCCAATATTCACCGAAACATAAGTGTGTCCTGAACTCTAACCCTAACCCTAACCCTTACCATATGGGCCCATTCATTCTAATGAATCTCATAGGCTATAATGGAGAATGGAAAAACATCCAAAATTTTTCCCCATCAACAGTGTACCATTCAGTGTGATATTAAAAATACATCTTACCCAACCCTAAACCAGACGCCAATTTTAAACCGAACATATGTGTGTCCTGAATTCTAACCCTAACCCTAACCCTTACCATATGGGCCCATTCATTCAAATGAATCTCATAGGCTATAATGGAGAATGGAAAAACATCCAAAATTTTTCCCCATCAACAGTGTACCATTCAGTGTGATATTAAAAATTCATGTTCTCCAACCCTAAACCCAACCCCAATATTCACTGAAACATAAGTGTGTCCTGAACTCTAACCCTAACCCTAACCCTTACCATATGGGCCCATTCATTCTAATGAATCTCATAGGCTATAACGGAGAATGGAAAAACATCCAAAAATTTTTCCCATCAAGAGTATACCATTCAGTGTGATATTAAAAATACATCTTAGCCAACCCTAAACCCAACCCCAATATTCACCGAAACATAAGTGTGTCCTGAACTCTAACCCTAACCCTAACCCTTACCATATGGGCCCATTCATTCTAATGAATCTCATAGGCTATAATGGAGAATGGAAAAACATCCAAAATTTTGCCCCTTCAACAGTGTACCATTCAGTGTGATATTAAAAATTCGTCTTATCCAACCCTAAACCCAACCCCAATATTCACCGAAACATAAGTGTGTCCTGAACTCTAACCCTAACCCTAACCCTTACCATATGGGCCCATTCATTCTAATGAATCTCATAGGCTATAATGGAGAATGGAAAAACATCCAAAAATTTTCCCCATCAACACTGTACCATTCAGTGTGATATTAAAAATTCATCTTATCCAACCCTAAACCCAACCCCAATATTCACCGAAACATAAGTGTGTCCTGAACTCTAACCCTAACCCTAACCCTTACCATATGGGCCCATTCATTTTAATGAATCTCATAGGCTATAATGGAGAATGGAAAAACATCCAAAAATTTTTCCCATCAAGAGTATACCATTCAGTGTGATATTAAAAATACATCTTACCCAACCCTAAACCCAACCCCAATATTCACTGAAACATAAGTGTGTCCTGAACTCTAACCCTAACCCTAACCCTTACCATATGGGCCCATTCATTCTAATGAATCTCATAGGCTATAATGGAGAATGGAAAAACATCCAAAATTTTTCCCCATCAACAGTGTACCATTCAGTGTGATATTAAAAATACATCTTATCCAACCCTAAACCCAACCCCAATATTCACCGAAACATAAGTGTGTCCTGAACTCTAACCCTAACCCTAACCCTTACCATATGGGCCCATTCATTCCAATGAATCTCATAGGCTATAATGGAGAATGGGAATACATCCAAAATTTTTCCCCATCAACAGTGTACCATTCAGTGTGATATTAAAAATACATCTTATCCAACCCTAAACCCAACCGCAATATTCACCCAAACATAAGTGCGTCCAGAACTCTAACCCTAACCCTAACCCTTACCATATGGGCCCATTCATTCTAATGAATCTCATAGGCTATAATGGAGAATGGAAAAACATCCCAAAATTTTCCCCATCAGCACTGTACCATTCAGTGTGATATTAAAAATTCATTTATCCAACCCCAAACCCAACCCAAATATTCACCGAAACATAAGTGTGTCCTGAACTCTAACCCTAACCCTAACCCTTACCATATGGGCCCATTCATTCTAATGAATCTCATAGGCTTTAATGGAGAATGGAAAAACATCCAAAATTTTTCCCCATCAACAGTGTACCATTCAGTGTGATATTAAAAATACATCTTATCCAACCCTAAACCCAACTCCAATATTCACCGAAACATAAGTGTGTCCTGAACTCTAACCCTAACCCTAACCCTTACCATATGGGCCCATTCATTCTAATGAATCTCATAGGCTATAATGGAGAATGGAAAAACATCCAAAATTTTTCCCCATCAACAGTGTACCATTCAGTGTGATATTAAAAATACATCTTACCCAACCCTAAACCAGACGCCAATTTTAAACCGAACATATGTGTGTCCTGAACTCTAACCCTAACCCTTACCATATGGGCCCATTCATTCAAATGAATCTCATAGGCTATAATGGAGAATGGAAAAACATCCAAAATTTTTCCCCATCAACAGTGTACCATTCAGTGTGATATTAAAAATTCATGTTCTCCAACCCTAAACCCAACCCCAATATTCACTGAAACATAAGTGTGTCCTGAACTCTAACCCTAACCCTAACCCTTACCATATGGGCCCATTCATTCTAATGAATCTCATAGGCTATAATGGAGAATGGAAAAACATCCAAAATTTTTCCCCATCAACAGTGTACCATTCAGTGTGATATTAAAAATACATCTTATCCAACCCTAAACCCAACCCCAATATTCACCGAAACATAAGTGTGTCCTGAACTCTAACCCTAACCCTAAACCTTACCATATGGGCCCATTCATTCTAATGAATCTCATAGGCTATAATGGAGAATGGAAAAACATCCAAAATTTTTCCCCATCAACAGTGTACCATTCAGTGTGATATTAAAAATACATCTTATCCAACCCTAAACCCAACCCCAATATTCACCGAAACATAAGTGTGTCCTGAACTCTAACCCTAACCCTAACCCTTACCATATGGGCCCATTCATTCCAATTAATCTCATAGGCTATAATGGAGAATGGGAATACATCCAAAATTTTTCCCCATCAACAGTGTACCATTCAGTGTGATATTAAAAATACATCTTATCCAACCCTAAACCCAACCGCAATATTCACCCAAACATAAGTGCGTCCAGAACTCTAACCCTAACCCTAACCCTTACCATATGGGCCCATTCATTCTAATGAATCTCATAGGCTATAATGGAGAATGGAAAAACATCCCAAAATTTTCCCCATCAGCACTGTACCATTCAGTGTGATATTAAAAATTCATCTTATCCAACCCTAAACCCAACCCAAATATTCACCGAAACATAAGTGTGTCCTGAACTCTAACCCTAACCCTAACCCTTACCATATGGGCCCATTCATTCTAATGAATCTCATAGGCTATAATGGAGAATGGAAAAACATCCAAAATTTTTCCCCATCAACAGTGTACCATTCAGTGTGATATTAAAAATACATCTTATCCAACCCTAAACCCAACCCCAATATTCACCGAAACATAAGTGTGTCCTGAACTCTAACCCTAACCCTAACCCTTACCATATGGGCCCATTCATTCTAATGAATCTCATAGGCTATAATGGAGAATGGAAAAACATCCAAAAATTTTCCCCATCAACACTGTACCATTCAGTGTGATATTAAAAATTCATCTTATCCAACCCTAAACCCAACCCCAATATTCACCGAAACATAAGTGTGTCCTGAACTCTAACCCTAACCCTAACCCTTACCATATGGGCCCATTCATTCTAATGAATCTCATAGGCTATAATGGAGAATGGAAAAACATCCAAAATTTTTCCCCATCAACAGTGTACCATTCAGTGTGATATTAAAAATACATCTTACCCAACCCTAAACCAGACGCCAATTTTAAACCGAACATATGTGTGTCCTGAATTCTAACCCTAACCCTAACCCTTACCATATGGGCCCATTCATTCAAATGAATCTCATAGGCTATAATGGAGAATGGAAAAACATCCAAAATTTTTCCCCATCAACAGTGTACCATTCAGTGTGATATTAAAAATTCATGTTCTCCAACCCTAAACCCAACCCCAATATTCACTGAAACATAAGTGTGTCCTGAACTCTAACCCTAACCCTAACCCTTACCATATGGGCCCATTCATTCTAATGAATCTCATAGGCTATAACGGAGAATGGAAAAACATCCAAAAATTTTTCCCATCAAGAGTATACCATTCAGTGTGATATTAAAAATACATCTTAGCCAACCCTAAACCCAACCCCAATATTCACCGAAACATAAGTGTGTCCTGAACTCTAACCCTAACCCTAACCCTTACCATATGGGCCCATTCATTCTAATGAATCTCATAGGCTATAATGGAGAATGGAAAAACATCCAAAATTTTGCCCCTTCAACAGTGTACCATTCAGTGTGATATTAAAAATTCGTCTTATCCAACCCTAAACCCAACCCCAATATTCACCGAAACATAAGTGTGTCCTGAACTCTAACCCTAACCCTAACCCTTACCATATGGGCCCATTCATTCTAATGAATCTCATAGGCTATAATGGAGAATGGAAAAACATCCAAAAATTTTCCCCATCAACACTGTACCATTCAGTGTGATATTAAAAATTCATCTTATCCAACCCTAAACCCAACCCCAATATTCACCGAAACATAAGTGTGTCCTGAACTCTAACCCTAACCCTAACCCTTACCATATGGGCCCATTCATTTTAATGAATCTCATAGGCTATAATGGAGAATGGAAAAACATCCAAAAATTTTTCCCATCAAGTGTATACCACTCAGTGTGATATTAAAAATACATCTTACCCAACCCTAAACCCAACCCCAATATTCACTGAAACATAAGTGTGTCCTGAACTCTAACCCTAACCCTAACCCTTACCATATGGGCCCATTCATTCTAATGAATCTCATAGGCTATAATGGAGAATGGAAAAACATCCAAAATTTTTCCCCATCAACAGTGTACCATTCAGTGTGATATTAAAAATACATCTTATCCAACCCTAAACCCAACCCCAATATTCACCGAAACATAAGTGTGTCCTGAACTCTAACCCTAACCCTAACCCTTACCATATGGGCCCATTCATTCCAATGAATATCATAGGCTATAATGGAGAATGGGAATACATCCAAAATTTTTCCCCATCAACAGTGTACCATTCAGTGTGATATTAAAAATACATCTTATCCAACCCTAAACCCAACCGCAATATTCACCCAAACATAAGTGCGTCCAGAACTCTAACCCTAACCCTAACCCTTACCATATGGGCCCATTCATTCTAATGAATCTCATAGGCTATAATGGAGAATGGAAAAACATCCCAAAATTTTCCCCATCAGCACTGTACCATTCAGTGTGATATTAAAAATTCATCTTATCCAACCCCAAACCCAACCCAAATATTCACCGAAACATAAGTGTGTCCTGAACTCTAACCCTAACCCTAACCCTTACCATATGGGCCCATTCATTCTAATGAATCTCATAGGCTTTAATGGAGAATGGAAAAACATCCAAAATTTTTCCCCATCAACAGTGTACCATTCAGTGTGATATTAAAAATACATCTTATCCAACCCTAAACCCAACCCCAATATTCACCGAAACATAAGTGTGTCCTGAACTCTAACCCTAACCCTAACCCTTACCATATGGGCCCATTCATTCTAATGAATCTCATAGGCTATAATGGAGAATGGAAAAACATCCAAAATTTTTCCCCATCAACAGTGTACCATTCAGTGTGATATTAAAAATACATCTTACCCAACCCTAAACCAGACGCCAATTTTAAACCGAACATATGTGTGTCCTGAACTCTAACCCTAACCCTTACCATATGGGCCCATTCATTCAAATGAATCTCATAGGCTATAATGGAGAATGGAAAAACATCCAAAATTTTTCCCCATCAACAGTGTACCATTCAGTGTGATATTAAAAATTCATGTTCTCCAACCCTAAACCCAACCCCAATATTCACTGAAACATAAGTGTGTCCTGAACTCTAACCCTAACCCTAACCCTTACCATATGGGCCCATTCATTCTAATGAATCTCATAGGCTATAACGGAGAATGGAAAAACATCCAAAAAATTTTCCCATCAAGAGTATACCATTCAGTGTGATATTAAAAATACATCTTAGCCAACCCTAAACCCAACCCCAATATTCACCGAAACATAAGTGTGTCCTGAACTCTAACCCTAACCCTAACCCTTACCATATGGGCCCATTCATTCTAATGAATCTCATAGGCTATAATGGAGAATGGAAAAACATCCAAAATTTTGCCCCTTCAACAGTGTACCATTCAGTGTGATATTAAAAATTCGTCTTATCCAACCCTAAACCCAACCCCAATATTCACCGAAACATAAGTGTGTCCTGAACTCTAACCCTAACCCTAACCCTTACCATATGGGCCCATTCATTCTAATGAATCTCATAGGCTATAATGGAGAATGGAAAAACATCCAAAAATTTTCCCCATCAACACTGTACCATTCAGTGTGATATTAAAAATTCATCTTATCCAACCCTAAACCCAACCCCAATATTCACCGAAACATAAGTGTGTCCTGAACTCTAACCCTAACCCTAACCCTTACCATATGGGCCCATTCATTTTAATGAATCTCATAGGCTATAATGGAGAATGGAAAAACATCCAAAAAATTTTCCCATCAAGAGTATACCATTCAGTGTGATATTAAAAATACATCTTACCCAACCCTAAACCCAACCCCAATATTCACTGAAACATAAGTGTGTCCTGAACTCTAACCCTAACCCTAACCCTTACCATATGGGCCCATTCATTCTAATGAATCTCATAGGCTATAATGGAGAATGGAAAAACATCCAAAAATTTTCCCCATCAACACTGTACCATTCAGTGTGATATTAAAAATTCATCTTATCCAACCCTAAACCCAACCCCAATATTCACCGAAACATAAGTGTGTCCTGAACTCTAACCCTAACCCTAACCCTTACCATATGGGCCCATTCATTTTAATGAATCTCATAGGCTATAATGGAGAATGGAAAAACATCCAAAAATTTTTCCCATCAAGAGTATACCATTCAGTGTGATATTAAAAATACATCTTACCCAACCCTAAACCCAACCCCAATATTCACTGAAACATAAGTGTGTCCTGAACTCTAACCCTAACCCTAACCCTTACCATATGGGCCCATTCATTCTAATGAATCTCATAGGCTATAATGGAGAATGGAAAAACATCCAAAATTTTTCCCCATCAACAGTGTACCATTCAGTGTGATATTAAAAATACATCTTATCCAACCCTAAACCCAACCCCAATATTCACCGAAACATAAGTGTGTCCTGAACTCTAACCCTAACCCTAAACCTTACCATATGGGCCCATTCATTCTAATGAATCTCATAGGCTATAATGGAGAATGGAAAAACATCCAAAAAATTTTCCCCATCAACAGTGTACCATTCAGTGTGATATTAAAAATACATCTTATCCAACCCTAAACCCAACCCCAATATTCACCGAAACATAAGTGTGTCCTGAACTCTAACCCTAACCCTAACCCTTACCATATGGGCCCATTCATTCCAATGAATCTCATAGGCTATAATGGAGAATGGGAATACATCCAAAATTTTTCCCCATCAACAGTTTACCATTCAGTGTGATATTAAAAATACATCTTATCCAACCCTAAACCCAACCGCAATATTCACCCAAACATAAGTGCGTCCAGAACTCTAACCCTAACCCTAACCCCTTACCATATGGGCCCATTCATTCTAATGAATCTCATAGGCTATAATGGAGAATGGAAAAACATCCCAAAATTTTCCCCATCAGCACTGTACCATTCAGTGTGATATTAAAAATTCATCTTATCCAACCCCAAACCCAACCCAAATATTCACCGAAACATAAGTGTGTCCTGAACTCTAACCCTAACCCTAACCCTTACCAACTCCCAGAGATGGTGCGAGCCCTGCGGGATCTGAATCAGTTCCGCAGGGCTTGCAAAACCCATCTTTTTCAGCTCTCATTTGGAACAGGACCTGACCAAACTGACTAACTATCGTAATTTTAGCCACTTTATGTTGAAATTGGAACTGATGTATGACAATATGTAAACTATGACCGACAGAAATATAGCACCTATTTCTACCTACTTTATATTTTTTATATCTTTTAATCTCCTATTCTCTTATTTTTATATTTTTAAACTTTATTAATTCATGTAATTGTATTATTTAAACCATTGCTGTCTATTTTAACCGAATCATGCTTGTCATGTCTGTGAGCCGCCCTGAGCCCGCCTTCTGGTGGGGGAGGGCGGGATATAAAAATAAAATTTGCTTTGCTTTGCTTTGCTTTGCTTACCATATGGGCCCATTCATTCTAATGAATCTCATAGGCTATAATGGAGAATGGAAAAACATCCAAAATTTTTTCCCCATCAACAGTGTACCATTCAGTGTGATATTAAAAATACATCTTACCCAACCCTAAACCAGACGCCAATTTTAAACCGAACATATGTGTGTCCTGAACTCTAACCCTAACCCTTACCATATGGGCCCATTCATTCAAATGAATCTCATAGGCTATAATGGAGAATGGAAAAACATCCAAAATTTTTCCCCATCAACAGTGTACCATTCAGTGTGATATTAAAAATTCATGTTCTCCAACCCTAAACCCAACCCCAATATTCACTGAAACATAAGTGTGTCCTGAACTCTAACCCTAACCCTAACCCTTACCATATGGGCCCATTCATTCTAATGAATCTCATAGGCTATAACGGAGAATGGAAAAAACATCCAAAAAATTTTCCCATCAAGAGTATACCATTCAGTGTGATATTAAAAATACATCTTAGCCAACCCTAAACCCAACCCCAATATTCACCGAAACATAAGTGTGTCCTGAACTCTAACCCTAACCCTAACCCTTACCATATGGGCCCATTCATTCTAATGAATCTCATAGGCTATAATGGAGAATGGAAAAACATCCAAAATTTTGCCCCTTCAACAGTGTACCATTCAGTGTGATATTAAAAATTCGTCTTATCCAACCCTAAACCCAACCCCAATATTCACCGAAACATAAGTGTGTCCTGAACTCTAACCCTAACCCTAACCCTTACCATATGGGCCCATTCATTCTAATGAATCTCATAGGCTATAATGGAGAATGGAAAAACATCCAAAAATTTTCCCCATCAACACTGTACCATTCAGTGTGATATTAAAAATTCATCTTATCCAACCCTAAACCCAACCCCAATATTCACCGAAACATAAGTGTGTCCTGAACTCTAACCCTAACCCTAACCCTTACCATATGGGCCCATTCATTTTAATGAATCTCATAGGCTATAATGGAGAATGGAAAAAACATCCAAAAAATTTTCCCATCAAGAGTATACCATTCAGTGTGATATTAAAAATACATCTTACCCAACCCTAAACCCAACCCCAATATTCACTGAAACATAAGTGTGTCCTGAACTCTAACCCTAACCCTAACCCTTACCATATGGGCCCATTCATTCTAATGAATCTCATAGGCTATAATGGAGAATGGAAAAAACATCCAAAAATTTTCCCCATCAACACTGTACCATTCAGTGTGATATTAAAAATTCATCTTATCCAACCCTAAACCCAACCCCAATATTCACCGAAACATAAGTGTGTCCTGAACTCTAACCCTAACCCTAACCCTTACCATATGGGCCCATTCATTTTAATGAATCTCATAGGCTATAATGGAGAATGGAAAAAACATCCAAAAATTTTTCCCATCAAGAGTATACCATTCAGTGTGATATTAAAAATACATCTTACCCAACCCTAAACCCAACCCCAATATTCACTGAAACATAAGTGTGTCCTGAACTCTAACCCTAACCCTAACCCTTACCATATGGGCCCATTCATTCTAATGAATCTCATAGGCTATAATGGAGAATGGAAAAACATCCAAAATTTTTCCCCATCAACAGTGTACCATTCAGTGTGATATTAAAAATACATCTTATCCAACCCTAAACCCAACCCCAATATTCACCGAAACATAAGTGTGTCCTGAACTCTAACCCTAACCCTAAACCTTACCATATGGGCCCATTCATTCTAATGAATCTCATAGGCTATAATGGAGAATGGAAAAACATCCAAAAAATTTTCCCCATCAACAGTGTACCATTCAGTGTGATATTAAAAATACATCTTATCCAACCCTAAACCCAACCCCAATATTCACCGAAACATAAGTGTGTCCTGAACTCTAACCCTAACCCTAACCCTTACCATATGGGCCCATTCATTCCAATGAATCTCATAGGCTATAATGGAGAATGGGAATACATCCAAAATTTTTCCCATCAACAGTGTACCATTCAGTGTGATATTAAAAAATACATCTTATCCAACCCTAAACCCAACCGCAATATTCACCCAAACATAAGTGCGTCCAGAACTCTAACCCTAACCCTAACCCTTACCATATGGGCCCATTCATTCTAATGAATCTCATAGGCTATAATGGAGAATGGAAAAAACATCCCAAAAATTTTCCCCATCAGCACTGTACCATTCAGTGTGATATTAAAAATTCATCTTATCCAACCCCAAACCCAACCCAAATATTCACCGAAAACATAAGTGTGTCCTGAACTCTAACCCTAACCCTAACCCTTACCATATGGGGCCCATTCATTCTAATGAATCTCATAGGCTATAATGGAGAATGGAAAAAACATCCAAAATTTTTCCCCATCAACAGTGTACCATTCAGTGTGATATTAAAAATACATCTTATCCAACCCTAAACCCAACCCCAATATTCACCGAAACATAAGTGTGTCCTGAACTCTAACCCTAACCCTAACCCTTACCATGTGGGCCCATTCATTCTAATGAATCTCATAGGCTATAATGGAGAATGGAAAAAACATCCAAAAAATTTTCCCCATCAACACTGTACCATTCAGTGTGATATTAAAAATTCATCTTATCCAACCCTAAACCCAACCCCAATATTCACCGAAACATAAGTGTGTCCTGAACTCTAAACCCTAACCCTAACCCTTACCATATGGGCCCATTCATTCTAATGAATCTCATAGGCTATAATGGAGAATGGAAAAACATCCAAAATTTTTTCCCCATCAACAGTGTACCATTCAGTGTGATATTAAAAATACATCTTACCCAACCCTAAACCAGACGCCAATTTTAAAACCGAACATATGTGTGTCCTGAACTCTAACCCTAACCCTAACCCTTACCATATGGGCCCATTCATTCAAATGAATCTCATAGGCTATAATGGAGAATGGAAAAACATCCAAAATTTTTCCCCATCAACAGTGTACCATTCAGTGTGATATTAAAAATTCATGTTCTCCAACCCTAAACCCAACCCCAATATTCACTGAAACATAAGTGTGTCCTGAACTCTAACCCTAACCCTAACCCTTACCATATGGGCCCATTCATTCTAATGAATCTCATAGGCTATAACGGAGAATGGAAAAACATCCAAAAATTTTTCCCATCAAGAGTATACCATTCAGTGTGATATTAAAAATACATCTTAGCCAACCCTAAACCCAACCCCAATATTCACCGAAACATAAGTGTGTCCTGAACTCTAACCCTAACCCTAACCCTTACCATATGGGCCCATTCATTCTAATGAATCTCATAGGCTATAATGGAGAATGGAAAAACATCCAAAAATTTTCCCCATCAACACTGTACCATTCAGTGTGATATTAAAAATTCATCTTATCCAACCCTAAACCCAACCCCAATATTCACCGAAACATAAGTGTGTCCTGAACTCTAACCCTAACCCTAACCCTTACCATATGGGGCCCATTCATTTTAATGAATCTCATAGGCTATAATGGAGAATGGAAAAACATCCAAAAAATTTTTCCCATCAAGAGTATACCATTCAGTGTGATATTAAAAATACATCTTATCCAACCCTAAACCCAACCCCAATATTCACTGAAACATAAGTGTGTCCTGAACTCTAACCCTAACCCTAACCCTTACCATATGGGCCCATTCATTCTAATGAATCTCATAGGCTATAATGGAGAATGGAAAAACATCCAAAAATTTTTCCCCATCAACAGTGTACCATTCAGTGTGATATTAAAAATACATCTTATCCAACCCTAAACCCAACCCCAATATTCACCGAAACATAAGTGTGTCCTGAACTCTAACCCTAACCCTAACCCTTTACCATATGGGCCCATTCATTCTAATGAATCTCATAGGCTATAATGGAGAATGGGAATACATCCAAAATTTTTCCCCATCAACAGTGTACCATTCAGTGTGATATTAAAAATACATCTTATCCAACCCTAAACCCAACCGCAATATTCACCCAAACATAAGTGCGTCCAGAACTCTAACCCTAACCCTAACCCTTACCATATGGGCCCATTCATTCCAATGAATCTCATAGGCTATAATGGAGAATGGAAAAACATCCAAAATTTTTTCCCCATCAACAGTGTACCATTCAGTGTGATATTAAAAATACATCTTATCCAACCCTAAACCCAACCCCAATATTCACCGAAAACATAAGTGTGTCCTGAACTCTAACCCTAACCCTAACCCTTACCATATGGGCCCATTCATTCTAATGAATCTCATAGGCTATAATGGAGAATGGAAAAACATCCAAAAATTTTCCCCATCAACACTGTACCATTCAGTGTGATATTAAAAATTCATCTTATCCAACCCTAAACCCAACCCCAATATTCACCGAAACATAAGTGTGTCCTGAACTCTAACCCTAACCCTAACCCTTACCATATGGGCCCATTCATTCTAATGAATCTCATAGGCTATAATGGAGAATGGAAAAACATCCAAAATTTTTCCCCATCAACAGTGTACCATTCAGTGTGATATTAAAAATACATCTTACCCAACCCTAAACCAGACGCCAATTTTAAACCGAACATATGTGTGTCCTGAACTCTAACCCTAACCCTAACCCTTACCATATGGGCCCATTCATTCAAATGAATCTCATAGGCTATAATGGAGAATGGAAAAACATCCAAAATTTTTCCCCATCAACAGTGTACCATTCAGTGTGATATTAAAAATTCATGTTCTCCAACCCTAAACCCAACCCCAATATTCACTGAAACATAAGTGTGTCCTGAACTCTAACCCTAACCCTAACCCTTACCATATGGGCCCATTCATTCTAATGAATCTCATAGGCTATAATGGAGAATGGAAAAACATCCAAAATTTTGCCCCTTCAACAGTGTACCATTCAGTGTGATATTAAAAATTCGTCTTATCCAACCCTAAACCCAACCCCAATATTCACCGAAACATAAGTGTGTCCTGAACTCTAACCCTAACCCTAACCCTTACCATATGGGCCCATTCAATTCTAATGAATCTCATAGGCTATAATGGAGAATGGAAAAACATCCAAACATTTTCCCCATCAACACTGTACCATTCAGTGTGATATTAAAAATTCATCTTATCCAACCCTAAACCCAACCCCAATATTCACTGAAACATAAGTGTGTCCTGAACTCTAACCCTAACCCTAACCCTTACCATATGGGCCCATTCATTCTAATGAATCTCATAGGCTATAATGGAGAATGGAAAAACATCCAAAATTTTTCCCCATCAACAGTGTACCATTCAGTGTGATATTAAAAATACATCTTATCCAACCCTAAACCCAACCCCAATATTCACCGAAACATAAGTGTGTCCTGAACTCTAACCCTAACCCTAACCCTTACCATATGGGCCCATTCATTCTAATGAATCTCATAGGCTATAATGGAGAATTGGAATACATCCAAAATTTTTCCCCATCAACAGTGTACCATTCAGTGTGATATTAATAATACATCTTATCCAACCCTAAACCCAACCCGCAATATTCACCCAAACATAAGTGCGTCCAGAACTCTAACCCTAACCCTAACCCTTACCATATGGGCCCATTCATTCTAATGAATCTCATAGGCTATAATGGAGAATGGAAAAACATCCCAAAAATTTTCCCCATCAGCACTGTAACCATTCAGTGTGATATTAAAAATTCATCTTATCCAACCCTAAACCCAACCCAAATATTCACCGAAACATAAGTGTGTCCTGAACTCTAACCCTAACCCTAACCCTTACCATATGGGCCCATTCATTCTAATGAATCTCATAGGCTATAATGGAGAATGGAAAAACATCCAAAAATTTTCCCCATCAACACTGTACCATTCAGTGTGATATTAAAAAATTCATCTTATCCAACCCTAAACCCAACCCCAATATTCACCGAAACATAAGTGTGTCCTGAACTCTAACCCTAACCCTAACCCTTACCATATGGGCCCATTCATTCTAATGAATCTCATAGGCTATAATGGAGAATGGAAAAACATCCAAAAATTTTCCCCATCAACAGTGTACCATTCAGTGTGATATTAAAAATTCATCTTATCCAACCCTAAAACCCAACCCAAATATTCACCGAAACATAAGTGTGTCCTGAACTCTAACCCTAACCCTAACCCTTACCATATGGGCCCATTCATTCTAATGAATCTCATAGGCTATAATGGAGAATGGAAAAACATCCAAAAAATTTTCCCCATCAACACTGTACCATTCAGTGTGATATTAAAAATTCATTCTTATCCAACCCTAAACCCAACCCCAATATTCACCGAAACATAAGTGTGTCCTGAACTCTAACCCTAACCCTAACCCTTACCATATGGGCCCATTCATTCTAATGAATCTCATAGGCTATAATGGAGAATGGAAAAACATCCAAAAATTTTTCCCCATCAACAGTGTACCATTCAGTGTGATATTAAAAATACATCTTATCCAACCCTAAACCCAACCCCAATATTCACCGAAACATAAGTGTGTCCTGAACTCTAACCCTAACCCTAACCCTTACCATATGGGCCCATTCATTCCAATGAATCTCATAGGCTATAATGGAGAATGGAAAAACATCCAAAAATTTTCCCCATCAACACTGTACCATTCAGTGTGATATTAAAAATTCATCTTATCCAACCCTAAACCCAACCCCAATATTCACCGAAAACATAAGTGTGTCCTGAACTCTAACCCTAACCCTAACCCTTACCATATGGGCCCATTCATTAATGAATCTCATAGGCTATAATGGAGAATGGAAAAACATCCAAAATTTTTTCCCCATCAAGAGTATTCCATTCAGTGTGATATTAAAAATACATCTTATCCAACCCTAAACCCAACCCCAATATTCACCGAAACATAAGTGTGTCCTGAACTCTAACCCTAACCCTAACCCTTACCATATGGGCCCATTCATTCTAATGAATCTCATAGGCTATAATGGAGAATAGAAAAAACATCCAAAAAATTTTCCCCATCAACACTGTACCATTCAGTGTGATATTAAAAAATTCATCTTATCCAACCCTAAACCCAACCCCAATATTCACCGAAACATAAGTGTGTCCTGAACTCTAACCCTAACCCTAACCCTTACCATATGGGCCCATTCATTCTAATGAATCTCATAGGCTATAATGGAGAATGGAAAAACATCCAAAATTTTTCCCCATCAACAGTGTACCATTCAGTGTGATATTAAAAATACATCTTACCCAACCCTAAACCAGACGCCAATTTTAAACCGAACATATGTGTGTCCTGAACTCTAACCCTAACCCTAACCCTTGCCATATGGGCCCATTCATTTTAATGAATCTCATAGGCTATAATGGAGAATGGAAAAACATCCAAAAATTTTCCCCATCAACAGTGTACCATTCAGTGTGATATTAAAAATACATCTTATCCAACCCTAAAACCCAACCCCAATATTCACCGAAACATAAGTGTGTCCTGAACTCTAACCCTAACCCTAACCCTTACCATATGGGCCCATTCATTCTAATGAATCTCATAGGCTAACTCTAACCCTAACCCTAACCCTTACCATATGGGCCCATTCATTCTAATGAATCTCATAGGCTATAATGGAGAATGGAAAAACATCCAAAATTTTTCCCCATCAAGAGTATTCCATTCAGTGTGATATTAAAAATACATCTTATCCAACCCTAAACCCAACCCCAATATTCACCGAAACATAAGTGTGTCCTGAACTCTAACCCTAACCCTAACCCTTACCATATGGGCCCATTCATTCTAATGAATCTCATAGGCTATAATGGAGAATAGAAAAATATCCAAAAATTTCCCCCATCAACACTGTACCATTCAGTGTGATATTAAAAATTCATCTTATCCAACCCTAAACCCAACCCCAATATTCACCGAAACATAAGTGTGTCCTGAACTCTAACCCTAACCCTAACCCTTACCATATGGGCCCATTCATTCTAATGAATCTCATAGGCTATAATGGAGAATGGAAAAACATCCAAAATTTTTCCCCATCAACAGTGTACCATTCAGTGTGATATTAAAAATACATCTTACCCAACCCTAAACCAGACGCCAATTTTAAACCGAACATATGTGTGTCCTGAACTCTAACCCTAACCCTAACCCTTGCCATATGGGCCCATTCATTCTAATGAATCTCATAGGCTATAATGGAGAATGGAAAAACATCCAAAAATTTTCCCAATCAACAGTGTACCATTCAGTGTGATATTAAAAATACATCTTATCCAACCCTAAACCCAACCCCAATATTCACCGAAACATAAGTGTGTCCTGAACTCTAACCCTAACCCTAACCCTTACCATATGGGCCCATTCATTCTAATGAATCTCATAGGCTATAATGGAGAATGGAAAAACATCCAAAAATTTTCCCCATCAACACTGTACCATTCAGTGTGATATTAAAAATTCATCTTATCCAACCCTAAACCCAACCCCAATATTCACCGAAACATAAGTGTTTCCTGAACTCTAACCCTAACCCAAAACCTTACCATATGGGCCCATTCATTCTAATGAATCTCATAGGCTATAATGGAGAATGGAAAAACATCCAAAATTTTTCCCCATCAACAGTGTACCATTCAGTGTGATATTAAAAATACATCTTATCCAACCCTAAACCCAACCCCAATATTCACCCAAACATAAGTGCGTCCAGAACTCTAACCCTAACCCTAACCCTTACCATATGGGCCCATTCATTCTAATGAATCTCATAGGCTATAATGGAGAATGGAAAAACATCCAAAAATTTTCCCCATCAACAGTGTACCATTCAGTGTGATATTAAAAATTCATCTTATGCAACCCTAAACCCAACCCCAATATTCACCGAAACATAAGTGTGTCCTGAAATCTAACCCTAACCCTAACCCTTGCCGATATGGGCCCATTCATTCTAATGAATCTCATAGGCTATAATGGAGAATGGAAAAACATCCAAAAATTTTCCCCATCAACAGTGTACCATTCAGTGTGATATTAAAAATACATCTTATCCAACCCTAAACCCAACCCCAATATTCACCGAAACATAAGTGTGTCCTGAACTCTAACCCTAACCCTAACCCTTACCATATGGGCCCATTCATTCTAATGAATCTCATAGGCTATAATGGAGAATGGAAAAACATCCAAAAATTTTCCCCATCAACACTGTACCATTCAGTGTGATATTAAAAATTCATCTTATCCAACCCTAAACCCAACCCCAATATTCAACAAAACATAAGTGTGTCCTGAACTCTAACCCTAACCCTAACCCTTACCATAAGGGCCCATTCATTCTAATGAATCTCATAGGCTATAATGGAGAATGGAAAAACATCCAAAATTTTTCCCCATCAACAGTGTACCATTCAGTGTGATATTAAAAATACATCTTACCCAACCCTAAACCAGACGCCAATTTTAAACCGAACATATGTGTGTCCTGAACTCTAACCCTAACCCTAACCCTTACCATATGGGCCCATTCATTCTAATGAATCTCATAGGGTATAATGGAGAATGGAAAAACATCCAAAAATTTTTCCCATCAAGAGTATACCATTCAGTGTGATATTAAAAATACATCTTATCCAACCCTAAACCCAACCCCAATATTCACCGAAACATAAGTGTGTCCTGAACTCTAACCCTAACCCTAACCCTTACCATATGGGCCCATTCATTCTAATGAATCTCATAGGCTATAATGGAGAATGAAAAAAACATCCAAAAATTTTCCCCATCAACACTGTACCATTCAGTGTGATATTAAAAATTCATCTTATCCAACCCTAAACCAACCCCAATATTCACCGAAACATAAGTGTTTCCTGAACTCTAACCCTAACCCAAAACCCTTACCATATGGGCCCATTCATTCTAATGAATCTCATAGGCTATAATGGAGAATGGAAAAACATCCAAAATTTTTCCCCATCAACAGTGTACCATTCAGTGTGATATTAAAAATACATCTTATCCAACCCTAAACCCAACCCCAATATTCACCCAACATAAGTGCGTCCAGACTCTAACCCTAACCCTAACCCTTACCATATGGGCCCATTCATTCTAATGAATCTCATAGGCTATAATGGAGAATGGAAAAACATCCAAAAATTTTCCCCATCAACAGTGTACCATTCAGTGTGATATTAAAAATACATCTTATCCAACCCTAAACCCAACCCCAATATTCACCGAAACATAAGTGTGTCCTGAACTCTAACCCTAACCCTAACCCTTACCATATGGGCCCATTCATTCTAATGAATCTCATAGGGTATAATGGAGAATGGAAAAACATCCAAAATTTTTCCATCAAGAGTATACCATTCCGTGTGATATTAAAAATACATCTTATCCAACCCTAAACCCAACCCCAATATTCACTCGAACATAAGTGTGTCCTGAACTCTAACCCTAACCCTAACCTTACCATACGGGCCCATTCATTCTAATGAATCTCATAGGCTATAATGGAGAATGGAAAAACATCCAAAAATTTTCCCCATCAACACTGTACATTCAGTGTGATATTAAAAATTCATCTTATCCAACCCTAAACCCCAACCCCAATATTCACCGAAATATAAGTGTGTCCTTACCTCTAACCCTAACCCTTACTATATGGGCCCATTCATTCTAATGAATCTCATAGGCTATAATGGAGAATGGAAAAACATCCAAAATTTTCCCCCATCAACAGTGTACCATTCAGTGTGATATTAAAAATACATCTTATCCAACCCTAAACCCAACCCCAATATTCACTGAAACATAAGTGCGTCCAGAACTCTAACCCTAACCCTAACCCTTACCATATGGGCCCATTCATTCTAATGAATCTCATAGGCTATAATGGAGAATGGAAAAACATCCAAAAATTTTCCCCATCAACACTGTACCATTCAGTGTGATATTAAAAATTCATCTTATCCAACCCTAAACCCAACCCCAATATTCACCGAAACATAAGTGTGTCCTGAACTCTAACCTAACCCTAACCCTTACCATATGGGCCCATTCATTCTAATGAATCTCATAGGCTATAATGGAGAATGGAAAACATCCAAAATTTTTCCCCATCAACAGTGTACCATTCAGTGTGATATTAAAAATACATCTTATCCAACCCTAAACCCAACCCCAATATTCACCGAAACATAAGTGTGTCCTGAACTCTAACCCTAACCCTAACCCTTACCATATGCGCCCATTCATTCTCATGAATCTCATAGGCTATAATGGAGAATGGAAAAACATCCAAAAATTTTCCCCATCAACACTGTACCATTCAGTGTGATATTAAAAATTCATCTTATCCAACCCTAAACCCAACCCCAATATTCACCGAAACATAAGTGTGTCCTGAACTCTAACCCTAACCCTAACCCTTACCATATGGGCCCATTCATTCTAATGAATCTCATAGGCTATAATGGAGAATGGAAAAACATCGAAAATTTTCCCCATCAACAGTGTACCATTCAGTGTGATATAAAAATTCATCTTATCCAACCCTAAACCCAACCCCAATATTCACCGAAACATAAGTGTGTCCTGAACTCTAACCCTAACCCTAACCCTTACCATATGGGCCCATTCATTCTAATGAATCTCATAGGCTATAATGGAGAATGGAAAAACATCCAAAATTTTTCCCCATCAACACTGTACCATTCAGTGTGATATTAAAAATTCATCTTATCCAACCCTAAACCCAACCCCAATATTCACCGAAATATAAGTGTGTCCTTACCTCTAACCCTAACCCTTACTATATGGGCCCATTCATTCTAATGAATCTCATAGGCTATAATGGAGAATGGAAAAACATCCAAAATTTTTCCCCATCAACAGTGTACCATTCAGTGTGATATTAAAAATACATCTTATCCAACCCTAAACCCAACCCCAATATTCACCCAAACATAAGTGCGTCCAGAACTCTAACCCTAACCCTAACCCTTACCATATGGGCCCATTCATTCTAATGAATCTCATAGGCTATAATGGAGAATGGAAAAACATCCAAAATTTTTCCCCATCAACACTGTACCATTCAGTGTGATATTAAAAATTCATCTTATCCAACCTAAACCCAACCCCAATATTCACCGAAATATAAGTGTGTCCTTACCTCTAACCCTAACCCTTACTATATGGGCCCATTCATTCTAATGAATCTCATAGGCTATAATGGAGAATGGAAAAACATCCAAATTTTTCCCCATCAACAGTGTACCATTCAGTGTGATATTAAAAATACATCTTATCCAACCCTAACCCAACCCCAATATTCACCCAAACATAAGTGCGTCCAGAACTCTAACCCTAACCCTAACCCTTACCATATGGGCCCATTCATTCTAATGAATCTCATAGGGTATAATGGAGAATGGAAAAACATCCAAAATTTTTTCCCATCAAGAGTATACCATTCAGTGTGATATTAAAAATACATCTTATCCAACCCTAAACCCAACCCCAATATTCACTCGAACATAAGTGTGTCCTGAACTCTAACCCTAACCCTAACCCTTACCATACGGGCCCATTCATTCTAATGAATCTCATAGGCTATAATGGAGAATGGAAAAACATCCAAAAATTTTCCCCATCAACACTGTACCATTCAGTGTGATATTAAAAATTCATCTTATCCAACCCTAAACCCAACCCCAATATTCACCGAAATATAAGTGTGTCCTTACCTCTAACCCTAACCCTTACTATATGGGCCCATTCATTCTAATGAATCTCATAGGCTATAATGGAGAATGGAAAAACATCCAAAATTTTTCCCCATCAACAGTGTACCATTCAGTGTGATATTAAAAATACATCTTATCCAACCCTAAACCAACCCCAATATTCACTGAAACATAAGTGTGTCCTGAACTCTAACCCTAACCCTAACCCTTACCATATGCGCCCATTCATTCTCATGAATCTCATAGGCTATAATGGAGAATGGAAAAACATCCAAAATTTTTCCCCATCAACAGTGTACCATTCAGTGTGATATTAAAAATACATCTTATCCAACCCTAAACCCAACCCCAATATTCACCGAAACATAAGTGTGTCCTGAACTCTAACCCTAACCCTAACCCTTGCCATATGCGCCCATTCATTCTCATGAATCTCATAGGCTATAATGGAGAATGAAAAACATCCAAAAATTTTCCCCATCAACACTGTACATTCAGTGTGATATTAAAAATTCATCTTATCCAACCCTAAACCCAACCGCAATATTCACCCAAACATAAGTGCGTCCAGAACTCTAACCCTAACCCTAACCCTTACCATATGGGCCCATTCATTCTAATGAATCTCATAGGCTATAATGGAGAATGGAAAAACATCCAAAAATTTTCCCCAACAAAACTGTACCATTCAGTGTGATATTAAAAATTCATCTTATCCAACCCTAACCCAACCCCAATATTCACCGAAACATAAGTGTGTCCTGAACTCTAACCCTAACCCTAACCCTTACCATATGGGCCCATTCATTCTAATGAATCTCATAGGCTATAATGGAGAATGGAAAAACATCCAAAATTTTTCCCCATCAACAGTGTACCATTCAGTGTGATATTAAAAATACATCTTATCAACCCTAAACCCAACCCCAATATTCACCGAAACATAGTGTGTCCTGAACTCTAACCCTAAACCTAACCCTTACCATATGCGCCCATTCATTCTCATGAATCTCATAGGCTATAATGTAGAATGGAAAAACATCCAAAAATTTTCCCATCAACACTGTACCATTCAGTGTGATATTAAAAATTCATCTTATCCAACCCTAAACCCAACCCCCAATATTCACCGAAACATAAGTGTGTCCTGAACTCTAACCCTAACCCTAACCCTTACCATATGCGCCCATTCATTCTCATGAATCTCATAGGCTATAATGGAGAATGGAAAAACATCCAAAAATTTTCCCCATCAACACTGTACCATTCAGTGTGATATTAAAAATTCATCTTATCCAACCCTAAACCCAACCCCAATATTCACCGAAACATAAGTGTGTCCTGAACTCTAACCCTAACCCTAACCCTTACCATATGGGCCCATTCATTCTAATGAATCTCATAGGCTATAATGGAGAATGGAAAAACATCCGAAAATTTTCCCCATCAACAGTGTACCATTCAGTGTGATATTAAAAATTCATCTTATCCAACCCTAAACCCAACCCCAATATTCACCGAAACATAAGTGTGTCCTGAACTCTAACCCTAACCCTAACCCTTACCATATGGGCCCATTCATCTAATGAATCTCATAGGCTATAATGGAGAATGGAAAAACATCCAAAAATTTTCCCCATCAACAGTGTACCATTCAGTGTGATATTAAAAATTCATGTTATCCAACCCTAACCCAACCCCAATATTCACTCAAACATAAGTGTGTCCTGAACTCTAACCCTAACCCTAACCCTTACCATATGGGCCCATTCATTCTAATGAATCTCATAGGCTATAATGGAGAATGGAAAAACATCCAAAAATTTTCCCCATCAACACTGTACCATTCAGTATGATATTAAAAATTCATCTTATCCAACCCTAAACCCAACCCCAATATTCACCGAAATATAAGTGTGTCCTTAACTCTAACCCTAACCCTTACTATATGGGCCCATTCATTCTAATGAATCTCATAGGCTATAATGGAGAATGGAAAAACATCCCAAAAATTTTCCCCATCAACACTGTACCATTCAGTGTGATATTAAAAATTCATCTTATCCAACCCGAAACCCAACCCAAATATTCACCCAAACATAAGTGCGTCCAGAACTCTAACCCTAACCCTAACCCTTACCATATGGGCCCATTCATTCTAATGAATCTCATAGGCTATAATGGAGAATGGAAAAACATCCAAAAATTTTCCCATCAAGAGTATACCATTCAGTGTGATATTAAAAATACATCTTACCCAACCCTAAACCAGACGCCAATTTTAAACCGAACATATGTGTGTCCTGAACTCTAACCCTAACCCTAACCCTTACCATATGGGCCCATTCATTCTAATGAATCTCATAGGCTATAATGGAGAATGGAAAAACATCCAAAAAATTTTCCCATCAAGAGTATACCATTCAGTGTGATATTAAAAATACATCTTATCCAACCCTAAACCCAACCCCAATATTCACCGAAACATAAGTGTGTCCTGAACTCTAACCCTAACCTAACCCTTACCATATGGGCCCATTCATTCTAATGAATCTCATAGGCTATAATGGAGAATGGAAAAACATCCGAAAATTTTCCCCATCAACAGTGTACCATTCAGTGTGATATTAAAAATTCATCTTATCCAACCCTAAACCCAACCCCAATATTCACCGAAACAGAAGTGTGTCCTGAACTCTAACCCTAACCCTAACCCTTACCATATGGGCCCATTCATTCTAATGAATCTCATAGGCTATAATGGAGAATGGAAAAACATCCAAAATTTTTCCCCATCAACACTGTACCATTCAGTGTGATATTAAAAATTCATCTTATCCAACCCTAAACCCAACCCCAATATTCACCGAAATATAAGTGTGTCCTTACCTCTAACCCTAACCCTTACTATATGGGCCCATTCATTCTAATGAATCTCATAGGCTATAATGGAGAATGGAAAAACATCCAAAATTTTTCCCCATCAACAGTGTACCATTCAGTGTGATATAAAAATACATCTTATCCAACCCTAAACCCAACCCCAATATTCACCGAAACATAAGTGTGTCCTGAACTCTAACCCTAACCCTAACCCTTGCCATATGCGCCAATTCATTCTCATGAATCTCATAGGCTATAATGGAGAATGGAAAAACATCCAAAATTTTCCCCATCAACACTGTACCATTCAGTGTGATATTAAAAATTCATCTTATCCAACCCTAAACCCAACCGCAATATTCACCCAAACATAAGTGCGTCCAGAACTCTAACCCTAACCCTAACCCTTACCATATGGGGCCCATTCATTCTAATGAATCTCATAGGCTATAATGGAGAATGGAAAAACATCCAAAATTTTCCCCAACAAAACTGTACCATTCAGTGTGATATTAAAAATTCATCTTATCCAACCCTAAACCCAACCCCAATATTCACCGAAACATAAGTGTGTCCTGAACTCTAACCCTAACCCTAACCCTTACCATATGGGCCCATTCATTCTAATGAATCTCATAGGCTATAATGGAGAATGGAAAAACATCCAAAATTTTTCCCCATCAACAGTGTACCATTCAGTGTGATATTAAAAATACATCTTATCCAACCCTAAACCCAACCCCAATATTCACCGAAACATAAGTGTTTCCTGAACTCTAACCCTAACCCTAACCCTTACCATATGCGCCCATTCATTCTCATGAATCTCATAGGCTATAATGGAGAATGGAAAAACATCCAAAAATTTTCCCATCAACACTGTACCATTCAGTGTGATATTAAAAATTCATCTTATCCAACCCTAAACCCAACCCCAATATTCACTGAAACATAAGTGTGTCCTGAACTCTAACCCTAACCCTAAACCTTACCATATGCGCCCATTCATTCTCATGAATCTCATAGGCTATAATGGAGAATGGAAAAACATCCAAAAATTTCCCCATCAACACTGTACCATTCAGTGTGATATTAAAAATTCATCTTATCCAACCCTAAACCCAACCCCAATATTCACCGAAACATAAGTGTGTCCTGAACTCTAACCCTAACCTAACCCTACCATATGGGCCCATTCATTCTAATGAATCTCATAGGCTATAATGGAGAATGGAAAAACATCCGAAAATTTTCCCCATCAACAGTGTACCATTCAGTGTGATATTAAAAATTCATCTTATCCAACCCTAAACCCAACCCCAATATTCACCGAAACATAGAGTGTCCTGAACTCTAACCCTAACCCTAACCCTTACCATATGGGCCCATTCATTCTAATGAATCTCATAGGCTATAATGGAGAATGGAAAAACATCCAAAATTTTTCCCCATCAACAGTGTACCATTCAGTGTGATATTAAAAATACATCTTATCCAACCTAAATCCAACCGCAATATTCACCGAAACATAAGTGTGTCCTGAACTCTAACCCTAACCCATACCATATGGGCCCATTCATTCTAATGAATCTCATAGGCTATAATGGAGAATGGAAAAACATCCAAAAATTTTACCATCAAGAGTATACCATTCAGTGTGATATTAAAAATACATCTTACCTAACCCCTAAACCAGACCCCAATTTTAAACCGAACATATGTGTGTCCTGAACTCTAACCCTAACCCTAACCCTTACCATATGGGCCCATTCATTCTAATGAATCTCATAGGCTATAATGGAGAATGGAAAAACATCCAAAAATTTTCCCCATCAACACTGTACCATTCAGTGTGATATTAAAAATTCATCTTATCCAACCCTAAACCCAACCCCAATATTCACCGAAACATAAGTGTGTCCTGAACTCTAACCCTAACCCTAACCCTTACCATATGGGCCCATTCATTCTAATGAATCTCATAGGCTATAATGGAGAATGGAAAAACATCCAAAATTATTCCCCATCAACAGTGTACCATTCAGTGTGATATAAAAATACATCTTATCCAACCCTAAACCCAACCCCAATATTCACCGAAACATAAGTGTGTCCTGAACTCTAACCCTAACCCTAACCCTTACCATATGCGCCCCATTCATTCTAATGAATCTCATAGGCTATAATGGAGAATGGAAAAACATCCAAAATTTTTCCCCATCAACACTGTACCATTCAGTGTGATATTAAAAATACATCTTATCCAACCCCTAAACCCAACCCCCATATTCACCGAAACATAAGTGTGTCCTGAACTCTAACCCTAACCCTAACCCTTACCATATGGGCCCATTCATTCTAATGAATCTCATAGGCTATAATGGAGAATGGGAAAACATCCAAAATTTTCCCCATCAACAGTGTACCATTCAGTGTGATATTAAAAATACATCTTATCCAACCCTAAACCCAACCGCAATATTCACCCAAACATAAGTGCGTCCAGAACTCTAACCCTAACCCTAACCCTTACCATATGGGCCCATTCATTCTAATGAATCTCATAGGCTATAATGGAGAATGGAAAAACATCCAAAAATTTTCCCCATCAACACTGTACCATTCAGTGTGATATTAAAATTCATCTTATCCAACCCTAAACCCAACCCCAATATTCACCGAAACATAAGTGTGTCCTGAACTCTAACCCTAACCCTAACCCTTACCATATGGGCCCATTCATTCTAATGAATCTCATAGGCTATAATGGAGAATGGAAAAATATCCAAAATTTTTCCCCATCAACAGTGTACCATTCAGTGTGATATTAAAATACATCTTATCCAACCTAAACCCAACCCCAATATTCACCGAACATAAGTGTCTCCTGAACTCTAACCCTAACCCTAACCCTTACCATATGGGCCCATTCATTCAAATGAATCTCATAGGGTATAATGGAGAATGGAAAAACATCCAAAAATTTTACCATCAAGATTACACCATTCAGTGTGATATTAAAAATACATCTTACCTAACCCTAAACCAGACCCCAATTTTAACCGAACATATGTGTGTCCCTGAACTCTAACCCTAACCCTAACCCTTACCATATGGGCCCATTCATTCTAATGAATCTCATAGGCTATAATGGAGAATGGAAAAACATCCAAAATTTTTCCCCATCAACAGTGTACCATTCAGTGTGATATTAAAAATACATCTTATCCAACCCTAAACCCAACCCCAATATTCACCGAAACATAAGTGTGTCCTGAACTCTAACCCTAACCCTTACCATATGGGCCCATTCATTCTAATGAATCTCATAGGCTATAATGGAGAATGGGAAAACATCCAAATTTTTCCCCATCAACAGTGTACCATTCAGTGTGATATTAAAAATACATCTTATCCAACCCTAAACCCAACCCCAATATTCACCCAAACATAAGTGCGTCCAGAACTCTAACCCTAACCCTAACCCATACCATATGGCCCATTCATTCTAATGAATCTCATAGGCTATAATGGAGAATGGAAAAACATCCAAAAAATTTTACCATCAAGAGTATACCATTCAGTGTGATATTAAAAATACATCTTACCTAACCCTAAACCAGACCCCAATTTAAACCGAACATATGTGTGTCCTGAACTCTAACCCTAACCCTAACCCTTACCATATGGGCCATTCATTCTAATGAATCTCATAGGCTATAATGGAGAATGGAAAAACATCCAAAAATTTTCCCCATCAACACTGTACCATTCAGTGTGATATTAAAAATTCATCTTATCCAACCCTAAACCCAACCCAATATTCACCGAAACATAAGTGTGTCCTGAACTCTAACCCTAACCCTAACCCTTACCATATGGGCCCATTCATTCTAATGAATCTCATAGGCTATAATGGAGAATGGAAAAACATCCAAAATTATTCCCCATCAACAGTGTACCATTCAGTGTGATATTAAAAATACATCTTATCCAACCCTAAACCAACCCCAATATTCATCGAAACATAAGTGTGTCCTGAACTCTAACCCTAACCCTAACCCTTACCATATGCGCCCATTCATTCTAATGAATCTCATAGGCTATAATGGAGAATGGAAAAACATCCAAAATTTTTCCCCATCAACACTGTACCATTCAGTTTGATATTAAAAATTCATCTTATCCAACCCTAAACCCAACCCCAATATTCACCGAAACATAAGTGTGTCCTGAACTCTAACCCTAACCCTAACCCTTACCATATGGGCCCATTCATTCTAATGAATCTCATAGGCTATAATGGAGAATGGGAAAACATCCAAAATTTTTCCCCATCAACAGTGTACCATTCAGTGTGATATTAAAAATACATCTTATCCAACCCTAAACCAACCGCAATATTCACCCAAACATAAGTGCGTCCAGAACTCTAACCCTAACCCTAACCCTTACCATATGGGCCCATTCATTCTAATGAATCTCATAGGCTATAATGGAGAATGGAAAAACATCCAAAAATTTTCCCCATCAACACTGTACCATTCAGTGTGATATTAAAAATTCATCTTATCCAACCCTAAACCCAACCCCAATATTCACCGAAACATAAGTGTGTCCTGAACTCTAACCCTAACCCTAACCCTTACCATATGGGCCCATTCATTCTAATGAATCTCATAGGCTATAATGGAGAATGGAAAAACATCCAAAATTTTTCCCCATCAACAGTGTACCATTCAGTGTGATATTAAAAATACATCTTATCCAACCCTAAACCCAACCACCAATATTCACCGAAACATAAGTGTGTCCTGAACTCTAACCCTAACCCTAACCCTTACCATATGCGCCCATTCATTCTAATGAATCTCATAGGCTATAATGGAGAATGGAAAAACATCCAAAAATTTTCCCCATCAACACTGTACCATTCAGTGTGATATTAAAAATTCATCTTATCCAACCCCTAAACCCAACCCCAATATTCACCGAAACATAAGTGTGTCCTGAACTCTAACCCTAACCCTAACCCTTACCATATGGGCCCATTCATTCTAATGAATCTCATAGGCTATAATGGAGAATGGGAAAACATCCAAAATTTTTCCCCATCAACAGTGTACCATTCAGTTGTGATATTAAAAATACATCTTATCCAACCCTAAACCCAACCGCAATATTCACCCAAACATAAGTGCGTCCAGAACTCTAACCCCTAACCCTAACCCTTACCATATGGGCCCATTCATTCTAATGAATCTCATAGGCTATAATGGAGAATGAAAAACATCCAAAAATTTTCCCCATCAACACTGTACCATTCAGTGTGATATTAAAAATTCATCTTATCCAACCCTAAACCCAACCCCAATATTCACCGAAACATAAGTGTGTCCTGAACTCTAACCCTAACCTAACCCTTACCATATGGGCCCTTTCATTCTAATGAATCTCATAGGCTATAATGGAGAATGGAAAAACATCCAAAATTTTTCCCCATCAACAGTGTACCATTCAGTGTGATATTAAAATACATCTTATCCAACCCTAAACCCAACCCCAATATTCACCGAAACATAAGTGTGTCCTGAACTCTAACCCTAACCCTAACCCTTACCATATGCGCCCATTCATTCTAATGAATCTCATAGGCTATAATGGAGAATGGAAAAACATCCAAAAATTTCCCCATCAACACTGTACCATTCAGTGTGATATTAAAAATTCATCTTATCCAACCCTAAACCCAACCCCAATATTCACCGAAACATAAGTGTGTCCTGAACTCTAACCCTAACCCTAACCCTTACCATATGGGCCCATTCATTCTAATGAATCTCATAGGGTATAATGGAGAATGGAAAAACATACAAAAATTTTTCCCATCAAGAGTATACCATTCAGTTTGATATTAAAAATACATCTTATCCAACCCTAAACACAACCCAATATTCACTCGAACATAAGTGTGTCCTGAACTCTAACCCTAACCCTTACCATATGGGCCCATTCATTCTAATGAATCTCATAGGCTATAATGGGAGAATGGAAAAACATCCAAAATTTTTCCCCATCAACAGTGTACCATTCAGTGTGATATTAAAAATTCATCTTATCCAACCCTAAACCCAACCCCAATATTCACCGAAACATAAGTGTGTCCTGAACTCTAACCCTAACCCTAACCCTTACCATATGGGCCCATTCATTCTAATGAATCTCATAGGCTATAATGGAGAATGGAAAAACATCCAAATTTTTCCCCATCAACAGTGTACCATTCAGTGTGATATTAAAAATACATCTTATCCAACCCTAAATCCAACCCCAATATTCACCGAAACATAAGTGTGTCCTGAACTCTAACCCTAACCCTTACCATATGGGCCCATTCATTCTAATGAATCTCATAGGCTATAATGGAGAATGGAAAAACATCCAAAAAATTTTACCATCAAGAGTATACCATTCAGTGTGATATTAAAAATACATCTTATCCAACCTAAACCCAACCCCAATATTCACCCAAACATAAGTGCGTGCAGAACTCTAACCCTAACACTAACCCTTACCATATGGGCCCATTCATTCTAATGAATCTCATAGGCTATAATGGAGAATGGAAAAACATCCAAAATTTTTCCCATCAACAGTGTACCATTCAGTGTGATATTAAAAATACATCTTATCCAACCCTAAATCCAACCCCAATATTCACCCAAACATAAGTGTGTCCTGAACTCTAACCCTAACCCTAACCCTTACAATATTGGCCCATTCATTCTAATGAATCTCATAGGCTATAATGGAGAATGGAAAAACATCCAAAAATTTTCCCCATCAACAGTGTACCATTCAGTGTTATTTTAAAAATTCATCTTATCCAACCCTAAACCCAACCCAATATTCACCGAAACATAAGTGTGTCCTGAACTCTAACCCTAACCCTAACCCTTACCATATGGGCCCATTCATTCTAATGAATCTCATAGGCTATAATGGAGAATGGAAAAAACATCCAAAATTTTTCCCCATCAACAGTGTACCATTCAGTGTGATATTAAAAATACATCTTATCCAACCCTAAATCCAACCCCAATATTCACCCAAACATAAGTGTGTCCTGAACTCTAGCCCTAACCCTAACCCTTACAATATTGGCCCATTCATTCTAATGAATCTCATAGGCTATAATGGAGAATGGAAAAACATCCAAAAATTTTCCCCATCAACAGTGTACCATTCAGTGTTATTTTAAAAATTCATCTTATCCAACCCTAAACCCAACCCCAATATTCACCAAAACATAAGTGTGTCCTGAACTCTAACCCTAACCCTAAACCCTTACCATATGGGCCCATACATTATAATGAATCTCATAGGCTATAATGGAGAATGGAAAAATATCCAAAATTTTTCCCCATCAACAGTGTACCATTCAGTGTGATATTAAAAATACATCTTATCCAACCTAAACCCAACCCCAATATTCACCGAAACATAAGTGTCTCCTGAACTCTAACCCTAACCCTAACCCTTACCATATGGGCCCATTCATTCTAATGAATCTCATAGGGTATAATGGAGAATGGAAAAACATCCAAAAAATTTTACCATCAAGATTACACCATTCAGTGTGATATTTAAAATACATCTTACCTAACCCTAAACCAGACCCCAATTTTAACCGAACATATGTGTGTCCTGAACTCTAACCCTAACCCTAACCCTTACCATATGGGCCCATTCATTCTAATGAATCTCATAGGCTATAATGGAGAATGGAAAAACATCCAAAATTTTTCCCATCAACAGTGTACCATTCAGTGTGATATTAAAAATACATCTTATCCAACCCTAAACCCAACCCCAATATTCACCGAAACATAAGTGTGTCCTGAACTCTAACCCTAACCCTTACCATATGGGCCCATTCATTCTAATGAATCTCATAGGCTATAATGGAGAATGGGAAAACATCCAAAATTTTTCCCCATCAACAGTGTACCATTCAGTGTGATATTAAAAATACATCTTATCCAACCCTAAACCCAACCGCAATATTCACCCAAACATAAGTGCGTCCAGAACTCTAACCCTAACCCTAACCCTTACCATATGGGCCCATTCATTCTAATGAATCTCATAGGCCTATAATGGAGAATGGAAAAACATCCAAAAATTTTCCCATCAAGAGTATACCATTCAGTGTGATATTAAAAATACATCTTACCCAACCCTAAACCCAACCCCAATATTCACCGAAACATAAGTGTGCCCTGAACTCTAACCCTAACCCTAACCCTTACCATATGGGCCCATTCATTCTAATGAATCTCATAGGCTATAATGGAGAATGGAAAAACATCCAAAATTTTTCCCCATCAACAGTGTACCATTCAGTGTGATATTAAAAATACATCTTATCCAACCCTAAACCCAACCCCATATTCACCGAACATAAGTGTGTCCTGAACTCTAACCCTAACCCTAACCCTTACCATATGGGCCCATTCATTCTAATGAATCTCATAGGCTATAATGGAGAATGGAAAAACATCAAAAAATTTTCCCCATCAACACTGTACCATTCAGTGTGATATTAAAAATACATCTTATCCAACCCTAAACCCAACCCCAATATTCACCGAAACATAAGTGTGTCCTGAACTCTAACCCTAACCCTAACCCTTACCATATGGGCCATTCTTTCTAATGAATCTCATAGGCTATAATGGAGAATGGAAAAACATCCAAAATTTTTCCCCATCAACAGTGTACCATTCAGTGTAATATTAAAAATACATCTTACCCAACCCTAAACCAGACGCCAATTTTAAACCGAACATATGTGTGTCCTGAACTCTAACCCTAACCCTAACCCTTACCATATGGGCCCATTCATTCTAATGAATCTCATAGGGAATAATGGAGAATGGAAAAAACATCCAAAAAATTTTCCCATCAAGAGTATACCATTCAGTGTGATATAAAAAATACATCTTATCCAACCCTAAACCCAACACCAATATTCACTCGAACATAAGTGTGTCCTGAACTCTAACCCTAACCCTAATCCTTACCATATGGGCCCATTCATTCTAATGAATCTCATAGGCTATAATGGAGAATGGAAAAACATCCAAAAATTTTCCCCATCAGCACTGTACCATTCAGTGTGATATTAAAAATTCATCTTATCCAACCCTAAACCCAACCCAAATATTCACCGAAACATAAGTGTGTACTGAACTCTAACCCTAACCCTAACCCTTACCATATGGGCCCATTCATTCTAATGAATCTCATAGGCTATAATGGAGAATGGAAAAACATCCAAAATTTTTCCCCATCAACAGTGTACCATTCAGTGTGATATTAAAAATACATCTTATCCAACCTAAATCCAACCCCAATATTCACCGAACATAAGTGTGTCCTGAACTCTAACCCTAACCCTAACCCTTACCATATGGCCCATTCATTCTAATGAATCTCAGAGGCCTATAATGGAGAATGGAAAAACATCCAAAAATTTTCCCCATCAGCACTGTACCATTCAGTGTGATATTAAAAATTCATCTTATCCAACCCTAAACCAACCCAAATATTCACCGAAACATAAGTGTGTCCTGAACTCTAACCCTAACCCTAACCCTTACCATATGGGCCCATTCATTCTAATGAATCTCTTGGCTATAATGGAGAATGGAAAAACATCCAAAATTTTTCCCCATCAACAGTGTACCATTCAGTGTGATATTAAAAATACATCTTATCCAACCCTAACCCAACCCCAATATTCACCGAAACATAAGTGTGTCCTGAACTCTAACCCTAACCCTAACCCTTACCATATGGGCCCATTCATTCTAATGAATCTCATAGGCTATAATGGGAGAAATGGAAAAACATCAAAAAATTTTCCCCATCAACACTGTACCATTCAGTGTGATATTAAAAATTCATCTTATCCAACCCTAAACCCAACCCCAATATTCACCGAAACATAAGTGTGTCCTGAACTCTAACCCTAACCCTAACCCTTACCATATGGGCCCATTCATTCTAATGAATCTCATAGGCTATATGGAGAATGGAAAAACATCCAAAATTTTTCCCCATCAACAGTGTACCATTCAGTGTAATATTAAAAATACATCTTACCCAACCCTAAACCAGACGCCAATTTTAAACCGAACATATGTGTGTCCTGAACTCTAACCCTAACCCTAACCCTTACCATATGGGCCCATTCATTCTAATGAATCTCATAGGGTATAATGGAGAATGGAAAAACATCCAAAAAATTTTCCCATCAAGAGTATACCATTCAGTGTGATATAAAAAATACATCTTATCCAACCCTAAACCCAACACCAATATTCACTCGAACATAAGTGTGTCCTGAACTCTAACCCTAACCCTAATCCTTACCATATGGGCCCATTCATTCTAATGAATCTCATAGGCTATAATGGAGAATGGAAAAACATCCAAAAATTTTCCCCATCAGCACTGTACCATTCAGTGTGATATTAAAAATTCATCTTATCCAACCCTAAACCCAACCCAAATATTCACCGAAACATAAGTGTGTCCTGAACTCTAACCCTAACCCTAACCCTTACCATATGGGCCCATTCATTCTAATGAATCTCATAGGCTATAATGGAGAATGGAAAAACATCCAAAATTTTTCCCCATCAACAGTGTACCATTCAGTGTGATATTAAAAATACATCTTATCCAACCTAAATCCAACCCCAATATTCACCGAAACATAAGTGTGTCCTGAACTCTAACCCTAACCTAACCCTTACCATATGGGCCCATTCATTCTAATGAATCTCAGAGGCTATAATGGAGAATGGAAAAACATCCAAAAAATTTTCCCCATCAGCACTGTACCATTCAGTGTGATATTAAAATTCATCTTATCCAACCCTAAACCCAACCCAAATATCACCGAACATAAGTGTGTCCTGAACTCTAACCCTAACCCTAACCCTTACCATATGGGCCCATTCATTCTAATGAATCTCTTGGCTATAATGGAGAATGGAAAAACATCCAAATTTTTCCCCATCAACAGTGTACCATTCAGTGTGATATTAAAAATACATCTTATCCAACCCTAAACCCAACCCCAATATTCACCGAAACATAAGTGTGTCCTGAACTCTAACCCTAACCCTAACCCTTACCATATGGGCCCATTCATTCTAATGAATCTCATAGGCTATAATGGAGAATGGAAAAACATCAAAAAATTTTCCCCATCAACACTGTACCATCAGTGTGATATTAAAAATTCATCTTATCCAACCCTAAACCCAACCCCAATATTCACCGAAACATAAGTGTGTCCTGAACTCTAACCCTAACCCTAACCCTTACCATATGGGCCCATTCATTCTAATGAATCTCATAGGCTATAATGGAGATGGAAAAACATCCAAATTTTTCCCCATCAACAGTGTACCATTCAGTGTAATATTAAAAATACATCTTACCCAACCCTAAACCAGACGCCAATTTTAAACGAACATATTGTGTGTCCTGAACTCTAACCCTAACCCTAACCCTTACCATATGGGCCCATTCATTCTAATGAATCTCATAGGGTATAATGGAGAATGGAAAAACATCCAAAAAATTTTCCCATCAAGAGTATACCATTCAGTGTGATATAAAAAATACATCTTATCCAACCCTAAACCCAACACCAATATTCACTCGAACATAAGTGTGTCCTGAACTCTAACCCTAACCCTAATCCTTACCATATGGGCCCATTCATTTCTAATGAATCTCATAGGCTATAATGGAGAATGGAAAAACATCCAAAAATTTTCCCCATCAGCACTGTACCATTCAGTGTGATATTAAAAATTCATCTTATCCAACCCTAAACCCAACCCAAATATTCACCGAAACATAAGTGTGTCCTGAACTCTAACCCTAACCCTAACCCTTACCATATGGGCCCATTCATTCTAATGAATCTCATAGGCTATAATGGAGAATGGAAAAACATCCAAAATTTTTCCCCATCAACAGTGTACCATTCAGTGTGATATTAAAAATACATCTTATCCAACCTAAATCCAACCCCAATATTCACCGAAACATAAGTGTGTCCTGAACTCTAACCCTAACCCTAACCCTTACCATATGGGCCCATTCATTCAAATGAATCTCATAGGCTATAATGGAGAATGGAAAAACATCCAAAAATTTTCCCCATCAGCACTGTACCATTCAGTGTGATATTAAAAATTCATCTTATCCAACCCTAAACCCAACACGGATATTCACTCGAACATAAGTGTGTCCTGAACTCTAACCCTAACCCTAACCCTTACCATATGGGCCCATTCATTCTAATGAATCTCATAGGCTATAATGGAGAATGGAAAAACATCCAAAAATTTTCCCCATCAGCACTGTACCTTTCAGTGTGATATTAAAAATTCATGTTCTCCAACCCTAAACCCAACCCCAATATTCACTGAAACATAAGTGTGTCCTCAACTCTAACCCTAACCCTAAGCCTTACCATATGGGCCCATTCATTCTAATGAATCTCATAGGCTATAATGGAGAATGGAAAAACATCCAAAAATTTTTCCCATCAAGAGTATACCATTCAGTGTGATATTAAAAATACATCTTACCCAACCCTAAACCCAACCCCAATATTCACCGAAACATAAGTGTGTCCTGAACTCTAACCCTAACCCTAACCCTTACCATATGGGCCCATTCATTCTAATGAATCTCATAGGCTATAATGGAGAATGGAAAAACATCCAAAATTTTTCCCCATCAACAGTGTACCATTCAGTGTGATATTAAAAATACATCTTATCCAACCCTAAACCCAACCCCAATATTCACCGAAACATAAGTGTGTCCTGAACTCTAACCCTAACCCTAACCCTTACCATATGGGCCCATTCATTCTAATGAATCTCATAGGCTATAATGGAGAATGGAAAAACATCCAAAGATTTTCC
>NW_026800176.1:12500-15000 GCF_032191835.1 Heteronotia binoei
AGAGAGAGAGAGAAAGAAAGAAGAAAGAGAGAGAGAGATAGATAGAGAGAGATAGATAGAGAGAGAGTTAGAGAGATAGTGAGAGAGAGAGAAAGAGTGAAAGAAAGAAAGAAAGAGATAGGTAGAGGTAGAGAAAGAAAGAAAGAAAGAAAGAAAGAAAGAGATAGATAGATAGATAGATAGATAGAAAGATAGACAGATAGAGAGTGAGAGAGATAGTGAGAGAGAGAGAAAGAATGAAAGAAAGAAAGAAGAGATAGGTAGAGAGAGAGAGAGAAAGAGAGAAATAGATAGATAGATAGATAGATAGATAGATAGATAGATAGATAGATAGATAGATAGATAGATAGATAGATAGTGAGAGAGATAGATAGATAGTGAGAGAGATAGTGAGAGAGAGCGAAAGAATGAAAGTAAGAAAGAAAGAAGGAGATAGGTAGATAGATAGATAGATAGATAGATAGATAGACAGACAGACAGACAGACAGATAGAGAGTGAGAGAGATAGTGCGAGAGAGAGAAAGAATGAAAGAAAGAAAGAAAGAGATAGGTAGAGAAAGAGAGAAAGAGATAGATAGATAGATAGATAGATAGATAGATAGATAGATAGATAGATAGATAGATAGATAGATAGATAGATAGATAGAGAGTGAGAGAGTGAGAGAGTGAGAGAGATAGTGAGAGAGAGCGAAAGAATGAAAGTAGAAAGAAAGAAGGAGATAGGTAGATAGATAGATAGATAGATAGATAGATAGATAGATAGATAGACAGACAGACAGACAGAGAGTGAGAGAGATAGTGCGAGAGAGAGAAAGAATGAAAGAAAGAAAGAAAGAGATAGGTAGAGAGAGAGAAAGAAAGAAAGAGATAGATAGATAGATAGATAGATAGATAGATAGATAGATAGACAGACAGATAGAGAGTGAGAGAGATAGTGAGAGAGAGAGAAAGAATGAAAGAAAGAAAGAAAGAAAGAGATAGGTAGAGAGAGAGAGAAAGAAAAGAAAGAGAGAGAGAGAGAGATAGAGATAGATAGATAGATAGATAGATAGATGGATAGATAGATAGATAGATAGAGAGTTAGAGAGATAGTGAGAGAGAAAGAAAGAATGAAAGAAAGAAAGAGATAGGTAGAGAGAGAGAAAGAAAGAAAGAAATAGATAGATAGATAGATGATAGATAGATAGATAGATAGATAGATAGATAGATAGATAGATAGATAGATAGAAAGATAGACAGATAGAGAGTGAGAGAGATAGTGAGAGAGAGAGAAAGAATGAAAGAAAGAAAGAAAGAGATAGGTAGAGAGAGAGAGAGAAAGAGAGAAATAGATAGATAGATAGATAGATAGATAGATAGATAGATAGATAGATAGATAGATAGATAGATAGATAGATAGTGAGAGAGATAGATAGATAGATAGATAGATAGATAGATAGATAGATAGATAGATAGATAGATAGATAGATAGTGAGAGAGATAGATAGATAGTGAGAGAGATAGTGAGAGAGAGCGAAAGAATGAAAGTAAGAAAGAAAGAAGGAGATAGGTAGATAGATAGATAGATAGATAGATAGACAGACAGACAGATAGAGAGTGAGAGAGATAGTGCGAGAGAGAGAAAGAATGAAAGAAAGAAAGAAAGAGATAGGTAGAGAGAGAGAGAAAGAGATAGATAGATAGATAGATAGATAGATAGATAGATAGATAGATAGATAGATAGATAGATAGATAGATAGATAGACAGACAGACAGATAGAGAGTGAGAGAGATAGTGCGAGAGAGAGAAAGAATGAAAGAAAGAAAGAAAGAGATAGGTAGAGAGAGAGAGAAAGAGATAGATAGATAGATAGATAGATAGATAGATAGATAGATAGATAGATAGATAGATAGAAAGATAGACAGATAGAGAGTGAGAGAGATAGTGCGAGAGAGAGAAAGAATGAAAGAAAGAAAGAAAGAGATAGGTAGAGAGAGAGAGAGAAAGAGATAGATAGATAGATAGATAGATAGATAGATAGATAGATAGATAGATAGATAGATAGAGAGTGAGAGAGATAGTGAGAGAGAGAGTGAGAGAGAGAGAAAGAATGAAAGAAAGAAAGAGATAGGTAGAGAGAGAGAGAAAGAAAGAAAGAGAGAGAGAGATAGATAGATAGAGAGAGAGTTAGAGAGATAGTGAGAGAGAGAGAAAGAATGAAAGAAAGAAAGAAAGAGAGAGGTAGAGAGAGAGAAAGAAAGAAAGAAAGAAAGAGATAGATAGATAGATAGATAGATAGATAGATAGATAGAAAGATAGACAGATAGAGAGTGAGAGAGATAGTGAGAGAGAGAGAAAGAATGAAAGAAAGAAAGAAAGAAAGAAAGAGATAGGTAGAGAGAGAGAGAGAAAGAGAGAAAGATAGAGATAGATAGATAGATAGATAGATAGATAGATAGATAGACAGACAGACAGACAGACAGACAGGCAGACAGACAGACAGACAGACAGACAGACAGA
>NW_026800177.1:0-46236 GCF_032191835.1 Heteronotia binoei
ACATAAGAACATAAGAGAAGCCCTGTTGGATGAGGCCAATGCCCCATCCAGTCCAACACTCTGTATCACATAAGAACATAAGAGAAGCCCTGTTGGATCAGGCCAATGGCCCATCCAGTCCAACACTCTGTGTCACATAAGAACATAAGAGAAGCCATGTTAGATCAGGCCAATGGCCCATCCAGTCCAACACTCTGTGTCACATAAGAACATAAGAGAAGCCCTGTTGGATGAGGCCAATGGCCCATCCAGTCCAACACTCTGTGTCACATAAGAACATAAGAGAAGCCATGTTAGATCAGGCCAATGGCCCATCCAGTCCAACACTCTGTGTCACATAAGAACATAAGAGAAGCCCTGTTGGATCAGGCCAATGGCCCATCCAGTCCAACGCTCTGTGTCACATAAGAACATAACAGAAGCCCTGTTGATCAGGCCAATGGCCCATCCAGTCCAACACTCTGTGTCACATAAGAACATAAGAGAAGCCCTGTTGGATCAGGCCAACGGCCCATCCAGTCCAACATTCTGTGTCACATAAGAACATAAGAGAAGCCATGTTAGATCAGGCCAATGGCCCATACAGTCCAACATTCTGTGTCACATAAGAACATAAGAGAAGCCATGTTAGATCAGGCCAGTGGACCCTCCAGTCCAACACTCTGGGTCACACAGTGGCCAAAAAACCCAGGTGCCATCAGGAGGTCCATCAGTGGGGCCAGCACACTGGAAGCCCTCCCAAGCGCAAAGAAGACAGAGCATGATTGCCACAGTCATTAGAACATAAGAGAAGCCATGTTAGATCAGGCCAATGGCCCATACAGTCCAACATTCTGTGTCACATAAGAACATAAGAGAAGCCATGTTAGATCAGGCCAATGGCCCATACAGTCCAACATTCTGTGTCACACAGCAACCAAATATATATATATATATATATATATATATATATATACACACACACACACACACACACACACACACTGGCTAATAGCCACTGATGGACCTCTGCTCCATATTTTTATCTAACCCCCTCTTGAAGGTGGCCATGCTTGTGGCCGCCACCACCTCCTGTGACAGTGAATTCCACATGTTAATCACCCTTTGGAGATTTTGTTGGAGTTGAAAGAAAAGCGTGCTATAGTTAGCTTCAGAATTGGCTCACTTTCTCTCCCCACCTCAGTCCACCCCCCCCCCCCAAAATGAAGAAGAGAAAAGATTGGATTTATACCCCACCCTTCACTACCCAAAGGAGTCTCAGAGCAGCTTCCAAATCTCCTTTCCCTTCCCCTCCCCCACAACAGACACCCTGTGAGGCAGGTGGGCTGAGAGAGCTCTGACAGAAGCTGCTCTTGAGCAGAACAGCCTTGAGGGAATCAGTCACTTGGGTAGAGTACTCACATTTCCAGCATCTGCCTCTGAGGAACTGTACTTTTCAAATCTTTATACAGCAGACAGTGCCGGGGAGTGAACGGAACTATTTTTCCAGTTGCGTTGGTTGAATCATGTATTATGAGCGTTTGTTTAATTAAATATTACGAAGTGGTTAACAAGTTACTTATGATGGTCATTGCTACGCATGTATTTTGATAAATGTAGGTTGCATATAAAAGAAAAGGTAGTCCCCTGTGCAAGCACCAGTCGTTTCCGATTCTGGGGTGACGTTGCTTTCACAACGTTTTCACCGCAGACTTTTGATGGGGTAGTATTAAAGCTGCAGTACTACAGTCCTAAGATCTGCTCATGACCTGAGTTTGATCCTGGCGGAAGCTGGGTTCAGGTAGCCGGCTCGAGGTTGACTCAGCCTTCCATCCTTCCGAGGTCGGTCAAATGAGTCCCCAGCTTGCTGGGGGAAAGTGTCGATGACTGGGGAAGGCAATGGCAAACCACCCCGTAAAATGTCTGCCATGAAAACATTGTGAAAGCAACATCATCCCAGAGTCGGAAACGACTGGTGCTTGCACAGGAGACCTTTCCTTTCCTTGCCTTTGCCTTCCCCAGTCACCTACACTTTCCCCCCCAGCAAGCTGCATATACACATTGTGTAAATGTGTTATTGCTATTCTGGTGATTTTTGTCTTTAATTATTCACTTCCATTGGAACCTGTTGATATTTACCATTGAGAGAACAGTAGATGACCCAAGGTCACATCAGCAGGTGCATGTGAAGGAGCAGGGAATCAAACCCAGTTCTCCCAGATAAGAGTCCGCGCACTAAACGACTACACCCAACTGGCTCTCTATTAGAGCTATGGCCTACCCAAGACCATTCCAGCTGCTGCAAGTGGAGGAGTGGGGAATCGAACCCGGTTCTCCCAGATAAGAGTCCGCTCACTTAACCACTATGGCTGACCCAAGGCCATTCCAGCAGCTGCAAGCGGAGGAGTGGGGCATCAAACCCGGTTCTCCCAGATAAGAGTCCGCTCACTTAACCACTATGGCTGACCCAAGGCCATTCCAGCAGGTGCAAGTGGAGGAGTGGGGAATCAAACCCGGTTCTCCCAGATAAGAGTCCGCGCCCTTAACCACCACACCCAAGTATCTCTCTATTAAATGAGTTAATTGTTAATGTACACATGGGAGACACAAGCAATTGAAAACGTGATTAATGGGGGGGGGGGGAGGGACAGGGAGAGAGGTTTAAACATGCTGAAAATTCAGCAGAATATCCAAACACAGAATTTTTTTTTGGGGGGGGGGGGAGAAAAGAGTTACATGAGAGGTAAAATAGGGGGTCTTCAGCAATAAGGACTTGCAAAGGAACCCCAGACTGTCACATTTTCTAATGGTTTATTTTAGAGATTTCAGGTTTTCACAGCTGGCATCATCATTAGGGCTTGTAGAATCTTTCGGGCTCAAGTGCCGTGTTCTACTGGAGAAAGTTTTTCTTCCAGACGTTTCGTTCTCAGCTGCGGAGAACATCCTCAGTGGTGTTGCAGCCGGAGCAGGCGTTCTGACCTTCTTGGCTGCTGTGCATTGAGTGAGGCCAGGACTGCTGGAGAGTTGCTATTTCTAGGCTGGAGGGGTTGTGGTGAGAGGGCAATTGTTTTGTGAAGAAATAGCAGCTCTCCAGCAGCCCTGGCCTCACTCAATGCACAGCAGCCAAGAAGGCCAGAGCGCCTGCTCCGGCTGCAACGCCACTGAGGATGTTCTCCGCAGCCGAGAACGAAACGTCTGGAAGAAAAACTTTCTCCAGTAGAACACGGCACTTGAGCCCGAAAGATTCTACAAACCCTAATGGTTTGTTTTAGAGTTGCACGTCTCAGATTCCCCCCTGGCCAGCAGTGTGGGGGTAAAGGAGTAGAATTGCCAGGTCCAGATTGGGAAACCTCTGGAGATTTTGGGATGGAGTTTGGGGAGGGCAGGGACCTCAGTGGGGTACCGTGCCAGAGAGCCCCTCCTCCAAAGCAGCCATTTTCTCCAGGGGGTACTCTGGAGCAGTGTTCCCTCTCAGCCGAGCTAGTGTGAGCTAACTTACAGTTTTTTTAGCCTCCGGTTTACACGTTTTGATTTAGCGCTGGAAAAAACTGCCCAGAGCAAATGAATTTATGCAGCAGCTCACAACTTTAATGCCAGTAGCTCGCAAAGTGGAATTTTTGCTCACAAGACTCCGTAGATTCCCAGGTCCCCCTTGGAGGCTGGTATCCCTAGTTTATATATTCATTTCAAATATTTCTATCCCATTTTATTTCCTTGGACTCGGAGTGGCTAAGAGTGTAGCTGTAAGTGAAGGCTGCATGGCGTAGTGTCTGAGTAGGCTCTGGGAGTCCAGTTTTGAACCCGCACTCTGCTATGGAAGCCTGCTGGGGTGGATTTTGGGCCGAGCTCATGCTACCAGTCTAACCTACCTCACAGCTTCAAGAGGGGATTGGGGGAGCAGAGCAGAGGTCAGTCAGTGGCTGTTAGCCGCAGCGTATTGTTGGAACTCTCTGTCTGGGGCAAGTGATGCTCTGTATTCTTGGTGCTTGCGTGGGGGGGGGGGACAGTGGGAGGGCTTCTAGGGTCCTGACCCCACTGATGGACCTCCTGATGGCACCTGGGTTTTTTGGCCACTGTGTGACACAGAGTGTTGGACTGGATGCGTCATTGGCCTGATCCAACATGGCTTCTCTTATGTTCTTATGTGACACAGAGTGTTGGACTGGAGGGGCCACTGGCCTGATCCAACATGGCTTCTCTTATGTGACACAGAGTGTTGGACTGGATGGGCCACTGGCCTGATCCAACAGGGCTTCTCTTATGTTCTTATGTCTGAGGCAGTGGTACTCTGTCTTCTTGGTGCTTGGAGGGGACGACAGTGGGAGGGCTTCTAGTGTCCTGACCCCACTGGTGGACCTCTTGATGGCACTTGGGTTTTTTGGCCACTGTGTGACACAGAGTGTCGGACTGGATGCGTCATTGGCCTGATCCAACATGGCTTCTCTTATGTGACACAGAGTGTTGGAATGGATGGGCCACTGGCCTGATCTAACAGGGCTTCTCTTATGTTCTTATGTGACACAGAGTGTTGGACCGGAAGGGCCATTGGCCTGATCCAACATGGCTTCTCTAATGTTCTTATGTCTGAGGCAGGGGTACTCTGTCTTCTTGGTGCTTGGAGGGGACGACAGTGGGAGGGCTTCTAGTGTCCTGGCCCCACTGGTGGACCTCCTGATGGCACCTGAGTTTTTTGGCCACTGTGTGACAGAGTGTTGGACTGGATGGGCCATTGGCCTGATCCAACATGGCTTCTCTGATGTTCTTATGTTGCTGAGTAGAGGCAGCCAATAGCAAACCACCTCTGAATGTCTCTTGCATTGGCCTGGATGGCCCAGGCTAGCTAATCTTGTCAGAAGTTAAGCAGGGTTGGCTCTGATTAGTGCTTGGAAGGGAGACCTCCAAGGAATACGAGGATCACTATGCGGAGGCAGCCAATGGTAAGCCCCTTGTACGTCTTTTGCCTTGACCTATCTTATCAGACGCCAGAAGCTCATCAGGGTCAACCCTGGTTAGTACTTGAATGGGAGAACACCGAGGAAGTCCAGGTTGCTACCCAGAGGCAGGCAATGGGAAGCCACCTCTGAATGTCTCCTGCCCAGACCGAGAGGGCCCAGGCTAGCCTGATATTATCTCAGAAGCTCATCAGGGTCAGCCCAGGTTAAGACTTGAACGGGACCACCAAGGAAGAGGCAGGCAGGGGCAAACCATCTCTGATCATCTCTTGGTCTTGAAAACCACGCAGGGTGGCCATAAGTTGGCTCTGACTCGACGGCGAAAGCAAAAAAAAAGTAGGTTGATTGAGTCTGTGGAAAGTCTTGGCCCTGCCACTGTTTTCTAGCGTGATCCCGATGAAGTCACTTACCATCTTTGTTTACGGACGCGCCATGTGTCAACCAGGGACCAATGCTCAGCTCCTTCCCCGGACACATGAAAAGCATTAAGGGTTTGTGTGTGTTTTTGTGTGAAACGCACCAGTGGTTCACTCTCCTGGAATGAGAGGATGAGGAGACGGTGAGGGCTCTGGGCGCAGCCCGGGGTGAGTCGGCCTGTGTTCGTTTGGCAGCCGGCCCCTTCCCGGAGGGATTCTGAAACGTTCGCTTCAAACTATGCACTCGACGGCAACAGCGCAAGCATGTTATTTTTGTTTTTATTTTTATCTTCTTCATACCACAAAACATCTGTGCATTACATCACCGCCGATCAGGCTTCCAAAATGTGTTGTTTTTTTTTTAAACTGAAATTTGGTATTCAATAGTAACTTGGCAAGCTTGAGCACCAAAATAAAAGCCTTCTGCAAGAAGTATTGAACCAGAGAACGGCTTTACTGGGTCAGATCAAAAGCTGATCGACGCCCAGTTTCACGTAGTGGCTAGCTAAATGCCCCTCTCAGAACTATTGAGTTAAGTGTGTGTGTGTGTGTGTGTGTGCATAACATAGGAGAGCCAGTTTGGTGCAGTGGTTAAGTGCACAGACTTTTATCTGGGAGAACCGGGTTTGATTCCCCACTCCTCTACTTCCAGCTGCTGGAATGGCCTTGGGTCAGCCATGGCTCTGGCAGAGGTTGTCCTTGAAAGGGCAGCTGCTGTGAGAGCCCTCTCCAGCCCCACCCACCTCACAGGGTGTTTGTTGTGGGGGAGGAAGATAAAGGAGATTGTGAGCCGCTCTGAGACTCTGAGATTTGGAGTGGAAGGCAGGATATAAATCCAATATTTTCTTCTTCTTCTTCTTCTTCTTCTTCTTCTTCTTCTTCTTCTTCTTCTTCTTCTTCTTCTTCTTCTTCTTCTTCTTCTTCTTCTTCTTCTTCTTCTTCTTCTTCTTCTTCTTCTTCTTCTTCTTCTTCTTCTTCTTCTTCTTCTTCTTCTTCTTCTTCTTCTTCTTCTTCTTCTCAGATGCTATGGCCCTGCCAAAGAAGAACATTCGTTTCTGTCTTACCGCTTTGCTCAGCCAAATTTGAACCCTTCCCTGGCCCAAAGCGTCCACACATTGCCAGCATTTCCAAGCGATTTTATTCCCTAGACCCATAATTTGCTCAAACGCTGCCATATTGTTGTAACTCGCACACAGCACCAAGGCACTACAAACTGCTGTTCCTGGTCAAGCTGTCGAGCAGCGCATTATGTTGGGCACGATGCTCAGCGGATGCTCAAAACGCCAGCGGTTGTGCTTCCCTTCCCGTTCAGTGCCATTCCCTTAACTGTGCGACAACCTGAGGTATGCATTGTGCCAGTAGTGCAAAACTGCCTTTTCATAGATCTGTTCCAGAAGCCTGCAGACATGAATGCAGGAAGCCGCCTTCAGGCCCAGCCCCGTAGCCAGGATTTGAAGAATTGGGGGGCCCTGATTTTTTTCAGGGGGCACGTAGTGGCCCCAACCTCCATGGCGTTCTCTCCTACCACTGCTGAGGAGGAAAGTTGCCAGCTCGCTGCCATACAGCCTCCCCCCTCCCTACAGCTGCCCCAAGGCGATCCCTTTCCACCCCTCTTCCAGCAGCTCTGGTGGGGAGCCACTCAGAGGTTTAGATACGTGTCGCATGTAGGGTTGCCAATCCCCAGGTGGGGGCATGGGATCCCCCGGTTTGGAGGCCCTCCCCCCGCTTCAGGGTCGGCAGAAAGCGGGGGGAGGGGAGGGAAATGTCTGCTGGGAACTCTGTTATTCCCTATGGAGATTTATTCCCATAGAAAATCATGGAGAATTGATCCACGGGTATCTGGGGCTCGGGGGGGGGCTGTTTTTTGGGGTAGAGGCACCAAATTTTCAGTATAGCATCTAGTGCGTCTCCCCAAAATACCCACCAAGTTTCAAAAAGATTGGACCAGGGGGTCCAATTCTATGAGCCCCAAAAGAAGGTGCCCTTATCCTTCATTATTTCCTATGGAAGGAGGGCATTGAAAAGGTGTGTCGTCCCTTTAAATGTGATGGCCAGAACTCCCTTTGGAGTTCAATTATGCTTGTCACAGCCTTGCTCCTGGCTCCACCCCCAATGTCTCCTGGCTCCACCCCCAAAGTCTCCTGGCTCCACCCCCAAAGTCCCCAGATATTTCGTGAATTGGACTTGGCAACCCTAGCCGCACAGTCTCCTGCCCTTACCTGTAGCATGATCCAGCTAGGCAAGCCCGGTGGGACGGGGGGGTGGGGGGTGGAAGGTGCCACCAAGTCGCAGCTGACTTCTGGGGCTACAAGACCTCCGATTCGGATTTCTTCCTGTTGGAGGGTGAGCAGAGGCTGCCCAAGCGCAGTTCCCACCCTCGCTCGGGTGGCCAGCGAGACCAGGCCAGAAAACCCCTGCAAGCAAACATCACCTCTCCTCTGATCCCCAGCCCCGGACTGCAGCCGGGACCTCCACTTGTGTGCGCCAGCCTACCCTACCCTGCCCTGCCTGCAATGGAGCCATCCGCCCCCTACCCCCGCCGCCCTGCTTGAGGGCCAGAACGGCCTCTTCTTGCAGGCACCCTCTAGCCCAACGTCAGCCCAACGTGGAGCTTAACTTTCATGCCTGGGCGCTGAAAGTGCCCCGTTGTTTCTGCTTGCTGAGGAGTCAGAGATTTTGTCCAGCCCCTCAGAAGCAAGGTGGAGCTTAACTTTCAGTCCTGGGCTCCAAAAGTGCCCTGTTGTTTCTGCTTTCTGAGGGGTCAGAGATTTCTTCCAGCCCCTAAGCAAGCAGAAGCAAGGTGCAGCTTAACTTTCAGTTCTGGGCGCTGAAAGTGCCCCGTTGTTTCTGCTTGCTGAGGGGTCAGAGATTTCTTCCGGCCCCTAAGCAAGCGGAAGCAGCTGTGTATGATCACATCCCCTAAGCAAGCAGAAGCAATGATGTATGATGACGGCAGAATGGAGAAGGCTGCAGCGAGGCACTGGAGGCTGGTTAGGGGCCCCAAGTCAGGGGGCCCTGCCTAGCACTCAGGGGGCTGTGCCCCCACAGGCCCCCTCGTAGCTACGGGCCTATTCAGGCCCCTGTGTCAGAACTTGTAACTTCATTATTGCTAGCTTAATGTAGAACCAGTATAATTGATGGTTGGCAAGTATGCATAGAGTGGACCTGAGCGTTGAACCAGACCGACCCCACATTGTAACCTTTCTTAACCTGAAGTGCCTGAGTAGTAGTTAACCCTGCCCCGATGGTATCCAAAGTATTTGGGGGCTGTAGACTGAATAATGTTGTATCTCTGTACTTTCTCACACTGACACCCTTTGAAGCCGAATCGTGTGGCCTTCAGAGTAAGGAGGCAACGTCTTTGCTGATAGCACTGGTGGGAAGACAGATGTGCCTGTAACGGTGTGAATTAAAGCTTTGTGGGTTGTTTGTTTTACTATATAAAACTGGGCCAGTGCTGGCTCTCGCCATCACTGTTATCTTGTACCTTGTATCTAACAGTTCTTAGTTCTCTCTAATAAAATCCTAGCTTGGAAACTAAGTATGGGATCTGCCTGGAGTTCTTAAGTTCTGACATTATAACAGTGATCCCATTGTTTCGGAGCTTATCTGAACTGGAAACCCGGCCCGATGGCTGCAAAGGTTCCAGACAACGGAGAGCCCACCACTCCAACGGAGGACCCGCCGCTCGACCCGAAGGTGACGGGGGTGAGGCGCAAGATTAAGGTGCCCGCACCTTTCTCGGTGGACGCGTTCGCTGCACCCCGATCCTGGAGCCCGCGGAAGTCCACGGCGGCGATCGACGCGGCGGAGCAGCGGTACAGAAGTATGCTGGGCGACGGGGCAAGCGGAGACGGAGACGACGACCAGGGCGAAGGTCCAGAACCGCGAGGCGGGGACGACCCGGTCCGGAGCCTCCGCAACGACCTGTTCGACTATGTACGGGAAATTCACAACGACGTACACGCCTCCCGAGTTATGATGGCCGAGGAGATGCAACAGAACCTAGGCGCGATCTACGACCAGCTCCGCACCTTGCAGACGGCGGTCCTGGGGATCCCCGTGGGAGGGCTGCCGCTGGGGCAACCGCCCGTGGCTCCACCGGCCCCGCTGGCTCCCGCGCCGCCGGTGGTGCCCGCTCCAGCCCCACCGGCCCCACAACCAGTGGCGCCTCCGGCCCCGGGGGCCCCCGCGCCGCAGGTCCCAGCGCCTCCGGCGCCGCCAGTTCCGGCGCCCCCGGCGGTCCCCGTGCCCGCACCGCCAGCGCCGCCGGCCCCAGCTGCACCAGCCCTACCGGCCCTGCCGGCCCCGGTGCCCCAACCCGCGGCACCCCCGGTCGCAGGGGGGGGGAGAGAGCTGAAAATTACTTTCGACGGGAGCCCAGAGGACGTGGAGTACTTCACCATACAGTGCGACACGTTCTTTACCCACTGGGGTGCGGACTACCCGACCGAAGCCAGCCGAGTGTACCACATTGCGTCCCGACTGAGAGGTCCAGCCCGCAAATGGTACGTCGGGCTGTTCACCGCGAGGAAGCCCGAGCTAGCAACCGTAGCGGGGTTCCTGCACGCCATGCTCCGCCAGTACGGCGACCCGCTCCGCGAGGAGAAAGCCATCGCAGCCCTCCAGCGCATCGAACAAGGCAACCGATCCATTCGCGAGTATGCCACGGAGTTCCTGGGCTACTGCGCGGCAGTGAGAGGGTGGAACGAGATTATGAAATATACTGCTTTTTGTAACGGGCTGAACCCGAACGTCCTCGACCGCTGCTACAGCCACGGGCGACCCGACACCTTGGTCGGGTGGATCCAGCTAGCCGGAGAGGTCGAGACCAACATCCAGCACGTGGGGCTTCGCCGACAGCAACTGGCGAAGAAGGGGTTGAAATCCACACCTACCAAGGCGGAGGGGCGGCGGGCCCCGACAACCTCGACCCCCACCACTGCCCGAAAGTGTTACCGGTGCGGCGACCCGGACCACCTCGCCTCCAACTGCCCCGCCAAAGCGGGGTCCACCCCGCCGACAGCCAGGCCAACCGCATCGGGGCCCAAGAAGAAAAAGAGTAATCGGCCGAAAGAGCCCGGACGGGGCTCCGTCGCCACCACCTTGGCGACTGACGAGGATTTTACCGCCGAACCAGAAACCGTGGAAGAATCGACCGGGGAGTCGGACGACACCGAGTCGGCGGGAAACGACAACGACCTGCTTTAATGGGTGCCGCGAAGCAGGTCCAGCAACAGCCGGCACTCCTCACGGTGAGAGCCACTGGGGGTTTATTGTTTATGGCTGTAACCCTTCTCAACCCGAACCTAAAACGGTTCATGCATGCCCGAGCACTAATCGACTCGGGGTGCAACCGGGACTTAATCACCCCCCGCCTAGTAGAGGCGCTAGGATTAGCCACGTCCCCCCTCCCGCTACCCATGCTTTTCCAGCAGATGGACGGGGGGCCCATGAGGGGAGAGCCATGTAAGCTAGAAACGCAGGCGGTCCCCGTTGGGACCGAAGAGCATTGGGGGATCGAAACTTTTGTAATTGCCCCCTCTTGCTCGTTTGATGTGGTGATGGGCTCGGGTTGGCTCGCCCGCCACCAGCCAGACATAAGGTGGGAGGAGCAGATCGTCCGATTCCCGGACTGGAGGTGCGAACACCACCATTGGCGCCCCGAATGGGGGCCGCATCCGCCTCCCCGGAATGAGCGAGCCTGCCTCACCCTCGAGGAGGTCGCCTCGATCCCCAAAGAATACCGGGACTTAAAACTGGCCTTTAGTGAGAAGGAGGCGGATGAGTTACCACCTCACCGCCCCACGGACTGTGCAATCGAACTGATCCCAGGGCAGCAACTGCCAAAAGCGAAACTGTACTCCATGGGTTGGGCGGAGAAAGCGGAACTCCGCAAATTTTTGGACAAAAACCTGAAGCGGGGGTTCATACGACCGGCAACAGCCCCCCATGCCGCCCCCGTCCTCTTCAGAAAGAAAAAGGATGGGTCGCTTAGACTTTGCACAGATTTTCGCTCGATAAACGGGATTTCGATGTCTAATGCCTACCCGATCCCATTGATTAAGGACCTATTGAACACTGTGGCCACAGGGAAAATATTCACAAAACTCGACCTCCGAGACGCGTACTTCCGAGTCCGCATCAGGGAGGGGGACGAGTGGAAGACCGCATTCAATACCCCGCTAGGACAATTTGAGTACTTGGTTATGCCTTTCGGGCTACAGGGGGCCCCTGGGGTATTCATGAACTTTATCAACGAGGTTCTGCGAGAGTTCCTGTTTAAGGGGGTGGTGGTGTACCTTGATGACATCATTATCTATTCGCCAGATCTCAAGTCACATGTACCACTAGTCAGAAAAGTGTTGAGCACCCTGTGCAAGCACAAGTTGTATGCCAAACTATCAAAATGTGAATTTCACAAGACTGAACTAGACTATCTAGGCTTCCGAGTATCGGGGGAAGGGTTGTCAATGGACCCAGCAAAGGTTCAAGCGGTGCTAGACTGGGAGCCCCCACGAACCCGCAAACAGCTCCAAAGTTTTCTCGGGTTCGCAAATTTTTACCGCGACTTCATAAAGGGGTTCGCCACCATCATGTTACCCCTTACGGAGCTCCTTAAAACAAAGGGGAAGGGGGCAGAGGCAAAAAAGCCGGGCGCGCGCCTAACGTGGACGCCCGAGTGTCAAAAAGCCTTTACAGAATTGAAACGCCTCTTCACCTCGGAGCCCGTGTTGGCCCACCCTGACGAGTTAAAACCTTTTGTGGTTCAATGTGATGCTTCCGACGCCGCCGTCGGAGCCATATTAATGCAAAGGGGGGACAACGGGGTTCTGCGCCCCTGCGCCTACATTTCACGAAAGTTCTCGAACGAGCAGAAAAATTGGTCAGTGTGGGACAAGGAGGCTTTTGCAGTCATGTTTGCCTTGAAAACCTGGCGCTCCTGGCTTGAAGGGGCCAGAGTCCCATTTGAAATCTGGACTGACCACAAAAATCTCGAGGCATTGACCGGGCGCCGCAAAATGACTGCAAAACAAATCCGGTGGGCTGGGTTTTTCGCCAAATTCGACTTTGTACTGAAACACATCCCAGGTACCAAGAATTTCTTGGCGGACGCCCTCTCCCGCCTGCCACAGCACGAGAGCCTCCGCGAGGAGGTGGTGGACTCCCTTATCCCCCCTTCGGCCATCGCGGGGGGGGTCACCACCCGCTCCGGGAAGAGGATCGGCCCCCCGGAGCCAGACCTCTTGTCTCAGTTAGTTGCGGAGACTGCTCGGGAAGCAGATCAACCACCGAACCTCCGTAAAAGCGAGGACGGCCTCCTGTTGCACAACGAAAAGATCTATGTGCCCTCCTCCCTCCGCAAGCAGATTTTAGAGCATTGTCATTCCAGCCGCCTGGCGGGCCATTTCGGTTATGTCAAAACCCTCAACCTCCTTACCCGACAGTTTTGGTGGCCTAGGCTCAAAAGAGACGTCTCCGAATTTGTCCTCTCATGTCCCACCTGTCTGATGGCTAAACGAAGAGGGGGTAAACCTCCCGGCCACCTAGTGCCCCTCCCGACAGCCACCCGGCCTTGGTCGGTAGTGTCTATGGATTTCATTGTGGAGCTCCCGCCGTCGCAGGGCAAAACTGTTGTTTTGGTAGTGGTCGATACATTCTCCAAACAAGCCCACTTCATCCCCTGCAAGCAGCTCCCCACGGCTAAAAAACTTGCCCAACTTTTCTTTACACACATTGTACGCCTACACTCGTTCCCAGACAAGGTCATTAGCGACCGCGGGACGCAGTTCGTTGCCAACTTCTGGCGGGAGTTTTGCAAACTTGCGGGTATTGAGCAGGGCCTCAGCTCAGCCTACCACCCCCAGTCGGACGGACAGACGGAGAGGGTTAATAGCCTTCTAGAACAGTACCTCCGCTGTTTCATTAACTTCCAACAGTCCAACTGGGTGGACCTACTCCCATTCGCTGAATACGGCTACAACAACAGCCTTCACAGCTCTACTAAAACCTCTCCTTTCCAAATCATAAATGGCTATGAGGGCAAGCCTTTCCCAACGCTTCCCCTCCCTGCCACCCCCTCAGAACCCACCTCGTGCCAACAATGGTGGGAAGGCCTTCGGGAGAGCTGGAAGGGAATTCAGGAGAACCTGGAGGAAGCGAAAAAGGCTTACAAAAAACAGTTTGATAAAAAACACTCTCCTGAATGGGAATTGAGAGTGGGAGACACTGTCTTTTTGTCCACAAAAAACCTCCCCCTTCCTCAGCCCTGCCGCAAACTTGCGTTGAAGTTTCTTGGGCCTTTTAGGATCAAACGAGTAATCAATAAGGTGACTGCAGAACTAGAGCTGCCCAAGTCTCTAAGCAAAATCCATCCTGTTTTTCATTGCAGCTTACTCCGGAAAGACCCTGGTGCCACGTCCTTCCATCCCAGGGCTCCGCCGCCCCCTCCGACGACAGTGAGGGGTCAGAGTCACCATGAAGTCCACGAAATCCTGGACTCCAAAGTCAAACGGGGGAAACTGTATTACTTAATCAGGTGGAAGCACTTCCCCCGAGCTGTGATGAATGGGTCGAGTCTCAGAACGTAGCTGCGCCGCAATTGTTAAAAAAGTTTCACCTGCTGTACCCGCACAAGCCCAAGCCGCCACCCCCCGGGGGAGGGCGCTTAGGGGGGGCAGTATGTCAGAACTTGTAACTTCATTATTGCTAGCTTAATGTAGAACCAGTATAATTGATGGTTGGCAAGTATGCATAGAGTGGACCTGAGCGTTGAACCAGACCGACCCCACATTGTAACCTTTCTTAACCTGAAGTGCCTGAGTAGTAGTTAACCCTGCCCCGATGGTATCCAAAGTATTTGGGGGCTGTAGACTGAATAATGTTGTATCTCTGTACTTTCTCACACTGACACCCTTTGAAGCCGAATCGTGTGGCCTTCAGAGTAAGGAGGCAACGTCTTTGCTGATAGCACTGGTGGGAAGACAGATGTGCCTGTAACGGTGTGAATTAAAGCTTTGTGGGTTGTTTGTTTTACTATATAAAACTGGGCCAGTGCTGGCTCTCGCCATCACTGTTATCTTGTACCTTGTATCTAACAGTTCTTAGTTCTCTCTAATAAAATCCTAGCTTGGAAACTAAGTATGGGATCTGCCTGGAGTTCTTAAGTTCTGACACCCTGGTCTGTCGAGGTGAGTGCTGTCTGCAGACTGGCAGTGGCTCTTCAGGCTCTCAGGCGGAGGTCTTCCACACCACCTACAATCTGGTCCTTTCAATGGGAAATGCTGGGGATTAAACCTGAGACCGTCCACACACTCAGCACGTGTTCCGCTCCTGAGCTGTATAGCCCTCGCCTTCTAGAACTGTAAAAAACTGAAGCTCTGGATCTTAGTGAGAAGCGCCTTGTCCCGATTGGAGTTCAGCGGCAGCCTGGAAGGCGAAAACGGGTTCTGAATGTCCAGATACCTCGTTTAGTTCTGAAAATAGAAATTTTCAGCACGTCTAAGAATCTACATCGACCAGCCGACGTTCGCCCGTTTCCCTTAAGGTGGTCCTTCGTTCTGTTTGCTCCACGGGAGACTTAACCGGCACGTTCTATGAAATTGAGTTAAGAAAAAGGAAATTGCCTCTGTGGAGCTTTTAAATAGATATATATATTATTAATAATAGTAATAGTAATATATATATAATAGTAATATATATATTAATAATAATAGTATATATATTAATATATATATATTAATAATAATAGTATATATATATTAATATATATATATATATATTAATAATAATAGTAATAATAATTTATTTGTGTTAAGCCATAGGCCGTTACAAACAAAAAGAAAATCACACAGATAGCACGTTCAGGTGGAACAATATATATATATAAATGAGACAAATGAGGGAGCAAGCCTTTTCAGCAATGGCCCCCCGATGGTGGAATCAACTCCCAGAGGTGGTGCGAGCCCTGCGGGACTTGATTCAGTTCCGCAGGGCTTGCAAAACCATCCTCTTTCAGCTTGCTTTTAAGACAGAACCCGGCTAAATTGTCTTGTAGCCACCTGGCCATCTTATACATGACCGTGAACTGTAGCACCTTAACAATTAACTTTTAACTTATAACAGCTGTTTTATCTATTTTAATTTAATCTATAACGGTAACTTAATTGTATTTTAATCTGCCTTTGTCTCGATTGTATTTTATTGAAATCATGGTTGTCCCATGTCTGTGAGCCGCCCTGAGCCTGCCTTTGGCGGGGGAGGGCGGGATACAAAAATAAATTTACCTTACCTTACCTTACCTTACAAATTGTGAAAAATACATCAAAAAAATAAGTGAATACAAAAAAACGCATATGAAACAAACCAGGGCAAAATACATCATAGAATAAGAACAAATATTGCGATCACAGAATAACCACAATAACAGTAATTAGCACCGGTACAAACAGAATTTGGGCCGTAATTTCTTCGCTGCTGGGGCATACAGTGCCACACTATGAGATATATTGGCATCAAAATCAGCTAACAGAAATACAATCTTCTCAGAATCTGAATAGGCATGTAGAGGGGAGGGCGGGATACAAATAAAATTTTGTTGTTTGTTGTTGTTGTTGTAGATTAGTTAATATCCCGGAGAGAATTTTTGCCCTGGGTTGAGCGTACAATGGACAGTTAAGGATGTAATGAGGTAAATCTTCACTAACAGAAATGCCACAAATACAGACACGGTGTTCCTTAGGTATCTTACTGTAACGGCCAGCGAGCGCCGCCGTTGGCATTGTTTCAAATCGCAAGGATGTGAAGGCAACTCTGAGGTTATGGTTAGCTATACCAACCAGGTAGGGAGACCTGGAATGATCATTCTTAAATAATTTAAACCATAGCGCTGACTGACATTTTAAAGTTAGTTGTCTGTCTAACGTGGCATCGCACTTGAATACCCAATCTCTGAGATGTCTATTGTCTACTGAGACATCAAGAAGGTCATCAGGAATACAATATTTTACAAGTAAGTTATTGTCAAAGCTAAGGCCCTCTGGATCTTTAGATAACATTGGGTTAGAAGCCAGTTGACTAAACGAATCAGATCTGACCGATCTGTTCTTTTTCCACATCACACATCATTTGGTGTTTGGCCCTTCTCCTGCTGATGTTTCATTTGCTATAAATATATTTTGATAAGGCCAGTTCTGTTTTTGTGTTAGAGCAACATTATTTGGGTTCGCTTTCGGAAGCACAATCGAGACTAATTTATACACGGGAAACATTGCTTTGCAGAGCCCCGTGGCGCGGAGTGGTAAAGCTGCAGGACTGCAGTCGGAGCCCTCTGCTCACGACCTGAGTTCGATCCCGGCGGAAGCTGGTTCAGGTAGCCGGCTCCAGGTTGACTCAGCCTTCCATCCTCCCGAGGTCAGTCAAAGGAGTCCCCAGCTTGCTGGGGGGAAAGGGTAGCGGACTGGGGAAGGCAAGGGCAAACCACGCTGCAAAAAGTCTGCCGTGAAAACGTTGTGAAAGTAACATCACCCCAGAGTCGAAAACGACTGGTGTTTGCACAGGGAACTGCCTTTACCTTTATCTCTGCCCACCTGGAGATTGACAACCCTAGCGTGAAGGGGGGAGAAGGGAGGAAGCGCGTGGAAAGGCTCATGGCCGTCGCAAGCAAAGCTGGCCAGGTTTTTAAGCTTGGTTTGAATCACTCCGTGTTCCCCCATTGAGCAAGACAAGAACAAACCAGCTATGCAGCAGCTGAGATGTAGGGAAGGGGCTGTGACTCTCTGACAGAGCATAAGCTTGGCATGCCACTGACCTCACCCACCCAAGCAAGTGCGCCCTGTAGCTACAGCCATCAGTGGAAATCGGGACCTAATCAAATCAGCAGCGCCCAGTTCCCATTAAGGAACATCTGTAGCTATTAACTGCAGACACGATTGCTGAAAAGGTCCAATCTCTTCAAATCTGTGCGATCGTTGATATACAAGCTTGCCTCCGAGGGGAGGGAGAAGAAGATGTTGGATTTGGATTTATATCCCGCCCTATAATCTGAATCTCAGAGTGGTCACAATCTCCTTTATCAAACATCCCGCCCCGCCCACACACACATACACAACAGACACCCGGTGAGGTAGGTGGGACAGAGAGAACTCTTACAGCAGCTGCCCTTTCAAGGACAACTCCTACAAAAGCTATGGCTGACCCAAGGCTTTCCAGCAGGTGCGAGTGGAGGAGTTGGGAATCAAACCCGGTTCTCCCAGATAAGAGTTCGTGCACTTAACCACTACACCAAACTGGCTCTCTATTAGAGCTATGGCTGACCCAAGGCCATTCCAGCTGCTGCAAGTGGAGGAGTGGGGAATCAAACCCGGTTCTCCCAGATAAGAGTTCGTGCACTTAACCACTACACCGAACCGGCTCTCTATTAGAGCTATGGCTGACTCAAGGCCATTCCAGCAGCTGCAAGTGGAGGAGTGGGGAATCAAACCCGGTTCTCCCAGATAAGAGTCCGCTCACTTAACCACTACACCAAACTGGCTCTCTATTAGAGCGATGGCTGACCCAAGGCCATTCCAGCAGCTGCAAGTGGAGGAGTAGGGAATCAAACCCGGTTCTCCCAGATAAGAGTCCGTGCACTTAACCACTACACCCAACTGGCTCTCTCTTAGAGCTATAGCTGACCCAAGGCCATTTCAGCAGGTGTGAGTGGAGGAGTGGGGAATCAAACCCTGTTCTCCCAGATAAGAGTTCGTGCACTTAACCACTACACCAAACTGGCTCTCTATTAGAGCTATGGCTGACCCAAGGCCATTCCAGCTGCTGCAAGTGGAGGAGTGGGGAATCAAACCCGGTTCTCCCAGATAAGAGTTCGTGCAGTTAACCACTACATCGAACCGGCTCTCTATTAGAGCTATGGCTGACTCAAGGCCATTCCAGCAGCTGCAAGTGGAGGAGTGGGGAATCAAACCCGGTTCTCCCAGATAAGAGTCCGCTCACTTAACCACTACACCAAACTGGCTCTCTATTAGAGCGATGGCTGACCCAAGGCCATTCCAGCAGCTGCAAGTGGAGGAGTAGGGAATCAAACCCGGTTCTCCCAGATAAGAGTCCGTGCACTTAACCACTACACCCAACTGGCTCTCTCTTAGAGCTATAGCTGACCCAAGGCCATTCCAGCAGGTGTGAGTGGAGGAGTGGAGAATCAAACCCTGTTCTCCCAGATAAGAGTCCGCTCACTTAACCACTACGCCAAACTGGCTCTCTATTAGAGCTATGGCTGACCCAAGGCCATTCCAGCAGGTGCAAGTGGAGGAGGGGGGAATCAAACCCGGTTCTCCCAGATAAAAGTCCGCTCACTTAACCACGACACCAAACTGGCTCTCCAATTATAATTGAAGCAGCATTCAGACCCAGGTGTCACCCTCCGCTGGATCCACCCCCAAAGTCTCAAGGAAATTCCCCACCCAGAACTGGCCACCTTAGCAGGCAGGGGTGCCATGGGGGATTTTCAGACTCCAGTCACCACCAGGAGGCTGGTAACTTTATTTGGGATTAGGGCTACCAGGTCTGTGTTGGGAAATACCTGGAGACTTTGGGGGTGGTTCTGGGAGAGGGTGGGGTTTGCGGAGGGGTGGGGCCTCAGCATGTTACAATTAGGGCTGCCAATCCCCAGGTGGGGGCAGGGGATCCCCTCCCTTCACTTCAGGATCATCAGAAAGCGGGTTGGGGGGAGAGAAATGTCTGCTGGACACTCCATTATTCCCTATGGAGACCGATTCCCTTAGGGTATAATGAAGAATTGATCTGTGTGTATCTGGGGCTCTGGGGAGGCTGCTTTTTGAGGTAGCGGCACCAAATTTGCAGCATCGCATCCAGTGCCTCTCCTCAAAACACCCTCCAAGTTTCAAAAGGATTGGACCAGGGCGTGCAATTCTATGAACCCCCAAAGAAGGTGCCCCTACCCCTCATTATTTCCTATGGAAGGAAGGCATTTAATAGGTGTGCAGTCCCTTTAAATGTGCCAGAAAACAATTGGTTCGTTTTATCACATGTGGTGGCAAATGCAATGTGAGAAGGCGAGAAGTTGTTGGACTCAAATACACGCCTGGCTACAAAAAATACGTAAAATAAATATAAATCACCTACCCGAATTTTATCTTTTGAGTATACGTCAAAACCCCATTTCTAAGATACAAGCTAGATTTTTGGTTCATGCAACTACGGCTGCGCCCCCGAAGTCAAAAATTATATATGCTAGGTACTGGAAGACACCACAAATACGTAAGAAAGAAGAATATATATAAATTTTTGGCTACTTCGTGATACAGAGTGTTGGACTGGATGGGCCATTGGCCTGATCCAACATGGCTTCTCTTATGTTCTTATGTGACACAGAGTGTTGGACTGGATGGGCCATTGGCCTGATCCAACATGGCTTCTCTTATGTTCTTATGTGACACAGAGTGTTGGACTGGAGGGGCCATTGGCCTGATCCAACATGGCTTCTCTTATGTGACACAGAGTGTTGGACTGGATGGGCCACTGGCCTGATCCAACATGGCTTCTCTTACGTTCTTATGTGACACAGAGTGTTGGACTGGATGGGTCACTGGCCTGATCCAACATGGCTTCTCTTATGTTCTTATGTGACAAAGAGTGTTGGACTGGATGGGCCACTGGCCTGATCCAACATGGCTTCTCTTATGTTTTTATGTGACACAGAGTGTTGGACTGGGTGGGCCATTGGCCTGATCCAACATGGCTTCTCTTATGTTCTTATGTGACAAAGAGTGTTGGACTGGATGGGCCACTGGCCTGATCCAACATGGCTTCTCTTATGTTCTTATGTGACACAGAGTGTTGGACTGGGTGGGCCATTGGCCTGATCCAACATGGCTTCTCTTATGTTCTTATGTGACACAGAGTGTTGGACTGGGTGGGCCATTGGCCTGATCCAACATGGCTTCTCTTATGTTCTTATGTGACACAGAGTGTTGGACTCGATGGGCCACTGGCCTGATCCAACATGGCTTCTCTTATGTTCTTATGTGACACAGAGTGTTGGACTGGGTGGGCCATTGGCCTGATCCAACATGGCTTCTCTTATGTTCTTATGTGACACAGTGTTGGACTGGATGGGCCACTGGCCTGATCCAACATGGCTTCTCTGATGTTCTTATGTTCTTGTGCAAAAAGTGTTGGAAATAGCTGAGATGGACTTTCTCTCAACCAAATTGTTTGCAACAAAGTTTAATCAGTGTCAAGAGGTTTGGCAGCCCATGTATGATTGGCTGAACATGCAGAAATAGTAGTAATAAAGGAGAGGGGTGATGGAAGAGAAGTTTTAATGCAACTGATAGATGAACTTAGAAGAAGAGCCAGATCAAAGTTCTCTTCCCCCACAATGTTCGTTGGTGTATATTTTTCATTTATTGTTTTTGTTTTTGCATTGTTAGAACATCTGCGTTGTTGTTGTTGTTGTGTTTTTGTTTTTATGTTGTTTATTATGTAAAAAATTCAAAATATCATGACCTTAAATGTGAGGGCCAGAACTCCCTTTGGAGTTCAATGATGCTTGTCGCAACCTTGCGCTTGGCTCCGCCCCCAGCGTCTCCTGGCTCCACCCCCAAAGTCCCCAGATATTTCTTGAATTGGACTTGGCAACCCTAGTTACAGTGCCTTAGCCCCCTTCCCCTGTTCCAGGCCCCATCAAGAAACAACAGGACACAGGAACAGGGACTCTCCCTTCCAGCTCCCCATTTCTCTCCCTTTCCTTCCCAGGCTGTTCTTTGCAGGGCTGAGCGAGAACAGTTGAGGTTCCGCAAATCTGGCTTCTCTGTAATTACCACTGGAGCTGGCAAAGTAGCAGGCAGCACAGCTAATTGCAGGAGACTCTAAAACCAGGACAAAGGAAAAAAAGGGAAAGCTGCCATTTGGTGGCAATAAAGAAAAGTGCCGGGTTAAGGAAAAGCTGGAGAGCTCTGCTTTGCCTTCCCTCCACCCTCCCGTCTTTCTTGAAAGCAGACAAATATGTCGGGGGGCAAACCAGACGCAGGGGGACGTTCGCAGTGCCAGCATGGTTAGAGCAGGATCTGAGGGACCCACGTTTTGGCTGTCCACTCAGCCATGGAACCAGTGAGAAGAGGAAGCTGGAGAGGCAGTGTTTCCTCTAGAGCATATGTACCTTCCCACTGCATGAGGGTTGCCAACTGCATGTCTCCCCACATGTTCCCCAGAGAGTACTGAGGTCTGGGACTCAAAACCTTCTCACCATCCCCGGGCCTAAGGAAGTCCGTCTCAAGTCAACCAGAGACAGGGCCTTTTCTACAATGGCCCCTACATGGTGGAACCAGCTAGCGGAAGAGGTGAGGGCCCTGCGGGATCTTACTCAGTTCCGCAGGGCCTGTAAGACAACCCTCTTCCGGTTAGCCTACGCCTGACTGGATAAATGTAGCTTATTAGACTTCTGTGAATTATATTGTATAGTTTTAATGTTAAGAATTTAAGGTTTTTAGGTTTTTAAATCCTTCGACTTTTTAAATGTAATAACTCTGTACTTTGTTTTATTGTTTTATCGTTTGCTGTGAGCCGCCCTGAGCCATTTTATGGGAAGGGCGGGGTATGAGTTATAGAATAAATAAATAAATAAATAAATAAATAAATAAATAAATAAATAAATAAATAAATAAAATGTCAGGAAATACCAGGAAAGAGGTGGGTGAGGTTTGGACAGAGGAGGGGCTTGAAGAATGTACAATGCCCTAGAGCAGGGGTGGCCAACGGTAGCTCTCCAGATTTTTTTTTTGCCTACAACTCCCGTCAGCCCCAGCCATTGGCCATGCTGGCCGGGGCTGATGGGAGTTGTAGGCAAAAAAAACATCTGGAGAGCTACCGTTGGCCACCCCTGCCATAGAGTTCTCCTTCCAAGGTGGCCATTTTCTCCAGGGGAACTGTCCGGGGAAACTAGAATAACAGAATTATAGAGTTGGAAGGAACCTGCAGGGTCATCTAGTCCAGCCCCCTGCACAATGCAGGAAACTCACAAATACTCCCCCCCTCCACTGCCCGCTCCATACCCAAAAGATGGCAAAAAGCCCACAACTTAGCACTGATGCCCTCCTTCTCATGATCATGGAATTCTTGGAATCAGCACTATCAGATGGCCACCCAGCCTCTGTTGAAAAACCTCCAAGGAAGGAGAGCCCCCCACCTCCCGAGGAGGAAGTCTGTTCCACTGAGGAACCGCTCTCACTGTCAGGAAGTTCTTCCTAACGTTGAGCCGGAAACTCTTCTGATTTAATTTCAGCCCAGTGGTTCTGGCCCGACCTTCTGTGGCTGCAGAAAACAGTTCTGCACAACCCTCTTTAGGACAGCCCTTTGAGTACTTGAAGATGGTGAATGCGACAGTTTTCTCTGAGGACATCTCTAAGGACATCTCTGTCACCTGGAGATCAACTGTAATTCCAGGAGATCTCCAGCGGCCCCAGGAGGTTGGCAACCCTGTGTGACTGTTTCTCAGAAACAGGCTGTGGGAATTGAACTTTGCCCTAACCTCCTAATTCCATCTGTATGTCATTCCAAACTTTTAATAGCTTGGATGAATATACAAACAGCTTTCTCGTCCCTGGGGCTCACACCAGAAAGCTGCGCCGCAGGCATCGTTCAAAATGATTGCTCTGTTAATCACATTCGGAGACGCAATCGGACGACCCAAAACATATCTCGCAATGGAAGATCTGCTTTCAGAACATTTGGCCCAGAGAGCTTGAGGGCCCTTGGACATGTGCTGAGGCTGAGCAAAGCCAGATGTGGTTGTGTTATCAATTTGCTTCCTTAATTCCCTCTGGAAAAAGCTTTGCCGTTTCTTTGACAATGTCAAGCTAATGGAACCTGACAACACAGAGATCCGTTTTGGCTTCCCAAGGATGTCACGGGTGAGGACTCCGAGCGCAGAGGAAATGGCTTACAAGCCTTCTTTTCTGTCCCGGCTGATGTGAAATATTTTGCGATCGCATGGATTTTGGATATCGCTGGATGCCAAGGACAAATATTTGGTGATGTGGCACACAGAGATTTTTGGCAACATTGGATCGCTGGCTTGTTATAGTGTTTAGTGGTTTACTTTATTGATTTATTGAATACATTGATATCCCGCCTTTCTCGCCAGTGGGGACTTTAAGCATCTTACATCGTTGAGTTTGGTGTAGTGGTTAGGTGTGTGGACTCTTATCTGGGAGAACCAGGCTTGATTCCCCACTCCTCCACTTGCAGCTGCTGGAATGACCATGGGTTAGCCATAGCTACCGCAGGAGTTGTCCTTGAAAGGGCAGCTTCTGTCCGAGCTCTCTCAACCCCACCCACCTCTCAGTGTGCCTGTTGTGGGGGAAGAAGATAAAGGAAATTGTAAGCCGCTCTGCAGTCTTATCCTCATCTCTCATTTATCCTCACAACAGCTCTAGAATCATAGAGTTGGAAGGGACCTCCAGGGTCATCTAGTCCAACCCTCTGCACAATGCCGGAAACTCACAAACACGTCCCCCTAAATTCACAGGATCTTCATTGCTGTCAGATGGCCATCTAGCCTCTGTTTAAAAACCTCCAAGGAAGGAGAGCCCACCACCTCCTGAGGAAGCCTGTTCCACTGAGGAATCGCTCTAACGGTCAGGAAGTTCTTCCTAACGTTGAGCCAGAAACTCTTCTGATTTAATTTCAACCCACTGGTTCTGGTCCCACATTTTGGGGCCACAGAAAACAATTCCACACCATCCTCTCTATGACCTTCAAGTACTTGAAGATGGGGATCATATCACCCCGTGAGGTAAATCGAGGTGACCGGTAAAAAAAGAGCAAGAGTCCTTTGGCACCTTAAGGTCTGACCAAATTTGTGGCTCACAAAAGTTCCTCCCCTACCATGAATTTGGTTAGTCTTGGGGGCGTTACTGGACTCTGGCTCTTTTCTATTCCTGTCGGGTAGGTGAGGCTGAGAGACTGGGGCTGGCCCAATGTCACCCACCAAGTTTCCAGTTTGGTGAGCCAGTTTGTTGTAGTGGTTAAGTGTTTGGACTCTTATCTGGGAGAACCGGGTTTGATTCCCCACTCCTCCACATGCACCCGCTGGATGTGACTTTGGGTCAGTCACAAGTTCTTTCAGAGCTGTTCTTCTCATGAACAGTTTCTGTCAGAGCTCTCAGCCCCACCTAGCTCACAAGCAGTGTTCCCTCTAAGCTGAGTTAGTGTGAGCTAGTTCACAGTTTTCTAGCCTCCAGCTCACACATGTTGTCTTAACTCAGGAAAAATGGCCCCACAGCCAACTAATTTATGAAGCAGCTCACAAGTTTAATGCCCAGCAGCTCATGAGGTAGAATTTTTGCACGCAAGACTTCACAGTTTAGAGGGAGTATTGCTCTACCTCACAGGGGGTCTGTTGTGGGGGGAGGAAGGTAAAGGAGATTGTGAGCCCCTCTGAGACTCTTCGGAGTGGAGGGCGGGATATAAATCCAGTATCTTCACCTACCTCACAAGGTGTCTGTTGTGGGGGAGGAAGGGAAAGGAGATTGTGAGCCGCTCTGGGACTCTTCGGAGTGGAGGGCGGGATATAAATCCAATATCTTCATCTACCTCACAGGGTTTCTGTTGTGGGTAGGGGAAGAGAAAGGAGATTGTGAAGCACTCTGAGACTTCGTTGGGTAATGAAGGGCAGGGTATAAATCTAATTTCCTCCTCGCCCTCCTCCTCTTCTTCTTCTGCTCCTCCTCCTCCTTTCACCCGAGTGGGGGCAGACCTGGGGACCATCTCTGTAAAACCAAGATCAACTTTCCATCTCATCCTTCTCTGCTCCTGCTCTGACGGTGACCTGGCTTGTTACCAAAGATAATTTCTTCTCTGGCTTCAGCTGTCATCCTTGGATATGATTTCCTGGTTTTGAACAGGAGGGTGGATATTTAAAGACAGAGTCCTGGGGTTCGTAGAGGGCCTCTTCGGTGCGGGAGGCTGTAGGCCGTGTTCCTCAACATCCCTTCTGATGGCCACTTCTTTTCTGGCGACTGTAGGCTTCCCAACCCTCCCGCCCTGGCGGGGGACCCCGGGATTTCCAGCCTCTTCCCCTGCTCCCCAAAAAAACGGAAGCGGGGGAAGGGGGGGAACGGCGCCAAGGAGCATGGCGAGCCGCCCCATTTCGAAGGATCTTCTCCGCTTCACCGTAGCTGCTCTGTAGCTGCGCTGTAGCTGCTCCTCCGAGATGGGCTCAGGCTGAGCCCATCTCGGAGGAGCAGCTAACATGAAGTAGAGAAGAGGCGGCAGCAGCGCAGCGGCATTGCCCGCTCCGCTCCTCCTCTAAGGTAAAATCAGAGAAGGGGAGGGTGGAGACAGGCCAGGAACGTGGCGAGCTGCGAATCTGGGTCCTTCTAGGACTCGGACTCGCAGCTCGCCATACTCCTGGCCTGCCTCCACCCTCCCCTTCTTCGATTTCACCTCAGAGGCGGAGCGGAGCGGGCGACGCCGCTGTGCTGCCACCTTTTCTCCGCTTCACCGTAGCTGCTCCTCCGAGATGGGCTCAGCCTTGGAGGAGCAGCTACGGAGAAGCGGAGAAGAGGCGGCAGCTGCGCAGCGGCGTCGCCCGCTCGGCTCCGCCTCTTAGGTGAAATCAGAGAAGGGGAGGGTGGAGGGAAGGAAGGCATTTAAAAAGTTGTGAGGTCCCTTTAATTGTGATGGACAGAACTCCCTTTGGAGTTCAATTGTGCTTGTCACACCCTTGCTCCTAGCTCCACCCCAGTGTCTCCTGGCTCCACCCCCAAAGTCCCCAGATATTTCTGGAATTGGACTTGGCAACCCTAGGCGACTGCCAGGGTATATTACAACATACTGGGAACAAGAGCTGGAAGCATGCTGCTTAGCTTGGACGTAGCTCATGGAAGCCACAAAAAAAACAAAACAACCAATGACCTTTCCCTCCTCTAGCTGCAGGGAGGAGGAAATGTGAAAACCTGTGTCTCTTACTGCTGACCAAATCCAAATGGATTAACACCTACAATACTGCTGGGGCTTAGCTTGGTGTCATTCTCTCCCCTAGAAGCCCACTGAGAATATTCCCAGTACATGGGGTTGCCAGGTCCAACTCAGGAAACACCTGGGGACTTCGGGGGCGCAGCCAGGAGACTTTTCCATGCCTCAAAATAAATACAAATACAGCAGTGCAGTTCCTCTGAACACAGTCTTCATTTCCTTGTCCCCCAACGGCCACACTTCCGCTAAATGAAAGCCGCCAAAATAAAAATAGTTTGCAAGTGCACACTTTTGTGATCTCACTGGGGCAATTTACTCATGATTTGCTGAATGAAACCGCCTGCTGTATTTCAATTAACTTCTGCGGACTAACGCAGGAAAATGAAAGGTTCTAGTTTCTAAGCTCCTTCTAAGCCAGGGGTGTCAAAAGTGGAGGCAGGGGACCGCCTGGCTTGGAGGTCCTCCCCCCCACTTCAGGGTCATCAGAAAGCAGTAGGGGTGAGGGAAATGCGTAGGGAGATCAGTTCCTATAGGGTATAATGGAGCATTGATCGGTGAGTATCTGAGACATAGCGGGGCTGTCCTTTGAGGTAGAGGCACCGAATTTATAGCATAGGATCTGACGCTTCTCCTCAAAACACCCTGCTAGTTTCAAAAAGATTGGACCAGGGGGGTCCAGTTCTATGAGCCCCAAAAGAAGGTGCCCCTATCCATTTTTTCCAATGGAGGTACGGTCCCTTTTTAATCTCAACTTGTTGTCTGTGATCTGACCATCTGGAGTGACAGAAAACAGCTCTGCCCCGTCCTTTATAGGACAGCCCATCAAATCATTCAAACAGATAAATAAAACCAGAGGAAAGCTGACAGCCTGGGTTCGATTGTTCTCTATTTCTTTAGCACAGCCCCCAGAAAGGGTGTTAGACTCATTTGTTTTGAGGGCCGGATCTGACGTAAATGAGACTTATGTACCTCTTTTAAGATTAGGTAGCAGAGATGAAAGCTTTATGAAGGACACCGACAAATGCAATTAAATATTTATTTATTTTTTAAAAAAGAAACACTTAAAACATTATGCACTTATTGGTCTTAAAGGTGCTTTCTTTGTATCTCTCCCATGGGATCCAGGGAACTGGGCAAAGGAAGCTCTGGCTCTTTCCTTCCTTCCCCAGGGGACCAGGAAGGGAAGGAATCTCAGCCAATAGAAGGAAGAGGAGCTTGGCTCAGTAGCTCTGCTGTGTGATTGGGAGAGCCTGCGTCCCACCCCCCCTTCCTTGACTGAGAGAGCCAATTTGAGAGAGTCTGTGATTGAGAGAGCCAGTTTGGTGTAGTGGTTAAGTATGCGGATTCTTGTCTGGGAGAACCGGGTTTGATTCCCCCACTCCTCCTCTTGCACCTGCTAGCATGCCCTTGGGTCAGCCATAGCTCTGGCAGAGGTTGTCCTTGAAAGGGCAGCTGCTGTGAGAGCCCTCTCCAGCCCCACCCACCTCACAGGGTGTCTGTTGTGGGGGAGGAAGGGAAAGGAGATTGTGAGCCCCTCTGAGACTCTTCGGAGTGGAGGGCGGGATATAAATTCAGTATTTTCATCTACCTCACAGGGTGTCTGTTGTGGGGGAGGAAGGTAAAGGAGATTGTGAGCTGCTCTGAGACTCTTTGGAGTGGAGGGCGGGATATAAATCCAATATCTTCATCTACCTCACAGGGTGTCTGTTGTGGGGGGGAGGGGAAGGTAAAGGAGATTGTGAGCCACTCTGAGACTCTTCGGAGTGGAGGACGTGATATAAATCCAATATCTTCTTCTTAAACAAGCTCTGCCTCCCCCCCTCCTCCTCAAGGGAGGAGCCTCAGCCAATGGAGAAAATAGAGGATTTGCTCTGTAGCTCCTGTGCGATTGAGCAAGCCTGGCAAAGCAAGCTGTGATGCAGAAGGAAGCAAGAGAGAGGGAGAAAGAAGCAGACGACAGCCAGTTGCTTGGGGGTGGGTCTGACAGAAGCCCTCTGGGGGCCCGATTCGGCTCCCGGGCTGCGTGTTTGACACCCCTGGGTTAGAGAATGCTTTCTGTATCTCCTTTAGCCACCTGTAAGGGCCTACCATCAGCGCACGCTTCTGCAGTTAGAAGCACATGGGGAAGGAGGTGTGTTTGTGTCCACCGTCAATAGCTCTAGCAAATCCTCCCGGGCCGTCGAAGCCACAGGAGTAGCTCCGTTGAGCCGTACCTGTTGCTTGCCCAGGTTTTCTCCTGGCACGGAGTATAATGCCAGATTCTTCCTGATCCAAACGGTTTGGGAAACGGGCCGCTCGATCCTCCCCGGGAGCAGGCCGCTTCAAAAAAGAGAAGTGAATGGCCTTATTTATCCGCGGAGGCCGGGGAAGGAGAGAAAAGCCATTAGGATTGGCGGTGACAGCTTGCATTTATTACCTTTCCATTAAGAGAAGCAAACGTCCTCCTTTGATTAATAACCGGCTCAAGAGTGATTTTCTCTCTCTCCCTTTTAAAGAAGAATCCTGCAAAGGCCTCAGGGAAGGGGTGTCGACTAAGGGAGGATTTACGGGAAGACCCGGATATAAATTTCCCTGGGTTTTCGTGGCCTGTGTTCCTTTCCCTCCAAGTCCCAAGAATACCCTGAATCTGTTCTTAGAGATGAAGCAGAAAGCTGGAAATGGAGAGAAGTTCCATGGGCTGCAACCAAAACTTTGTAGCAGGAGCTTATTTGCATATTAGGCCACACCCCTCTGATGCAGCCAATCCTCCTGGAGCTTACAGTAGGCCCCGTACAAAGAGCCCTGTAAGCTAGCATTGCCAAGTCCAATTCAAGAAATATCTAGGGACTTTGGGGGTGGAGCCAGGAGACTTTGGGGGTGGAGCCACAAGCAAGGGTGTGGCAAGCATAACTGAACTCCAAAGAGAGTTCTGGCCATTGCATTTAAAGCCAGTTTGGTGTGAGAGCCAGTTTGGTTTAGTGGTTAAGTGTGCGGACTCTTATCTGGGAGAATCAGGTTTGATTCCCCACTCCTCCACTTGCACCTGCTGGAATGGCGTTGGGTCAGCCATACCTCTCATAGAGAGCCAGTTTGGTGTAGTGGTTAAGTGTGCGGACTCTTATCTGGGAGAATCGGGTTTGATTCCCCACTCCTCCACTTGCACCTGCTAGCATGGCCTTGGGTCAGCCATAGCTCTGGCAGAGGTTGTCCTTGAAAGGGCAGCTGCTGTGAGAGCCCTCTAAGCCCCACCCATCTCACAGGGGGGGTCTGTTGTGGGGGGAGAAGATATAGGAGATTGTAAGCCGCTCTGAGTCTCTGATTCAGAGGGAAAGGTGGGGTATACATCTGCAGTCATCATCTTCTAGCGGTTGTGCGGACTCTTATCTGGGAGAACCAGGTTCGATTCCCTACTCCTCCACTTGCACCTGCTGGAATGGCCTTGGGTCAGCCATACTGTAAGCCGCCCTGAGTCCGCTTGCGGAGAGGGCGGGATATAAATGCAAAGTAATAAATAAATAAATAAAATAAATAAATAGCTCTGGCAGAGGTTGTCCTTGAAAGGGCAGCTGCTGTGAGAGTCCTCTCAGCCCCACCCACCTCACAGGGTGTCTGTTGTGGGGGAGGGAGATAAAGGAGATTGTGAGCCGCTCTGAGACTCTTGAGTGGAGGGCGGAATATAAATCCAATGTCTTCTAAAGGGACAGCACACTTCTTAAATATCTTCCTTACATTGGAAATAATGAAAGACAGGGGCACCTTCTTTGGGGGCTCACAGAATTGGACCCCTTGGTCCAGTCCTTTCGAAACTTGGAGGGTGTTGTGGAGAGAGACACTGGATGCTACGCTGTAATTTTGGTGCCTCTACCTCACAAAGCAGCCCCTCCCAGAACCCGAACTACCCACTGATCAGTTTTCCATTATACCCAATGGGAATCAGTTTCCATAGGGAATAATGGAGTGCCCAGTAGACATTTCCCTCCCTCTCCCGGTTTCTGATGACCCTGAAGCGGTGGGAGGGTCTCCGAACTGGGGGATCCTCTGTTCCCACCTGCGGATTGACAACCCTACTGTAAGCTCTTGGGGGATCGGCTGCATCGGGGGGGGGGGGTGGCCCAATATGCAAAGTAGTTCCTACTGGCTGCAACCAAAGTTCCCCTGAATACATACAAGGCGGCTGTGTACCGAATCAGACCAGTGGTCCGCCAGGGTCAGTATTGTCTACTCAGACTGGCAGTAGCTTAGGGTTGCCAGCCTCCAGGCGGGAGCTGGAGATCTCCCACTTTTCCAACTGCTCTCCAGCTGGCAGGGATCAGCCTCCCTGGAGAAAAGGGCTACTTGGAAGGGTGGACCCTCCCCTCCGCAAACCCCGCGCTCTTCTGGATCCACTCCCAAAGTCTCTGGGTATTTTCTAACGTAGACCTGGCGAATGGCAGCTACGCTTGCCAATCCCCAGGTCCCAGCGGGGGTTCATCCGCTTTCCCAGGCTCCTTCCCGCCCCCGTCAGCTGGCCAATGGGGGGAAGCCCCGCCCCCAGAAGGCCATGGGCCTTTGCACCTCCGGAGGCTTCAGGCTCCAATTGAAAGGCTTCCTCTTGGGATGGGGTGTCTGTGTTACTTGGAAGAAGTTGGCAGCAACTCGTGAGTAGAGAGGCCAATCCCTTTCTTCAGAGTCGCCAGAAAGGGGGCGGGGGGAGGGAAACGCCTGCTGAGCACTTCATTATTCCCTATGTGGAGATCGATTCTCATAGGGTGTAATGGGGAATTGATCTGGAGGTTTCGGGGGCTCTGGGGGAGCTGTTTTTTGAGGTAGAGGCATCAGATTTTCAGTATGGTATCTAAGAACATAAGAACATAAGAGAAGCCATGTTGGATCAGGCCAACGGCCCATCCAGTCCAACACTCTGTGTCACACAGTGGCAATTTTTTTTTATATATACACACGGTGGCTAATAGCCACTGATGGACCTGTGCTCTATATTTTTATCTAAACCCCTCTTGAAGGTGGCTATACTTGTGGCTGCCACCACCTCCTGTGGCAGTGAATTCCACATGTTAATCACCCTTTGGATGAAGAAGTACTTCCTTTTATCCGTTTTAGCCTGCCTGCTCAGCAATTTCATCAAATGCCCACGAGTTCTTGTATTGTGAGAAAGGGAGAAAAGGACTTCTTTCTCTACTTTCTCCATCCCATGCATTATCTTGTAAACCTCTATCATGTCACCCATCTAGTGCATCTTCCCAAAGTACCCCCAAGTTTCAAAATGATTGGACCAGGGAGTCCAATTCTATGAGCCCCAAAAGAAGGTGCCCCTATCCTTCGTTATTTCCTATGGAAGGAAGACATTTAAAAAGGTGTGCTGTCCCATGAAATGTGATGGCCGGAACTCCCTTGGAGTTCAATTATGCTTGTCACCCCCTTGTTCCTGGCTCCGCCCCCAATGTCTCCTGGCTCCACCCCCAAAGTCCCCAGATATTTCTTGAATTGGACTTGGCAACCCTAGTGGCAGCCTAGTACAGTTTCAAGTCAGTAGCCATGTTGAGTTTGAGTCCAGGGGCACTTTTAAGACCAATGAAGTGTAATTCTGGGTATCGTCAGTGATACCCAGTAATGCACACGGAATGCTTATACCCAGAATTCAACTTAATTTAGTCCAGCGCAACTCCCTTGCGTCCACGGAAGAGCCCAGATAGGAAGGATATTAGTGGAGGTCGAATGAAAAGAAATACGCTCAGAAGCAGGTGAGCAACACATATTGGAGAAAACAGAGTCCAGCGATCTTCTTTTACATCTCCTGCAAAAGGAAAAAAGAAAAAAAAGAAAATTGTAAAAGCTGAGATGAGATAATAAGAGTCTGAAGGAAAATGCTAGTTTCTGTTGTGGCAGGAAACCGAGAATTGCTTTCTGCAAAGTAAGCGGGGGGCTGTCATCTAACACTTCGCTACAGCCCAGCGGGTGGCATGATTGAATTAAGGGAGTATTACTTGGTTTATCTATTCATTTTGACCTTGCTTTCAACCAGAATCTTCCAAGTTGGTACGTTGGGGTACCTTTGTTACCCTCGCACCTCTTCAGTGGTCCAAAACAAGGGCAATGGTGGGAGGGCTTCTAGTGTCCTGGCCCCACTGATGGACCTCCTGATGGCACCTGGGTTTTTTGGCCACTGTGTGACACAGAGTGTTGGACTGGATGGGCCATTGGCCTGATCCAACATGGCTTCTCTTATGTTCTTCTGTCTGGGGCAGTGATGCTCTGTACTCTTGGTGCTTGGGGGGAGGGCACAGTGGGAGGGCTTCTAGTGTCCTGGCCCCACTGATGGACCTCCTGATGGCACCTGGGGTTTTTTTGGCCACTGTGTCACACAGAGTGTTGGACTGGATGAGCCACTGGCCTGATCCAACATGGCTTCTCTTAGTACTTGTGGGGGGGGGGGCAACAGTGGGGAGAGCTTCTAGAGTCCTGGCTGCACTGATGGACCCCCTGATGGCACTTGGGGTTTTTGGCCACTGTGTGACCAAATGGGTCATTTGGATGGGCCATTGGATGGGCCATTGGCCTGATCCAACATGGCTTCTCTTAAGTTCTTATGTCTGAGGCAGTGATGCTCTGTCTTCTTGGTGCTTGGAGGGGACGACAGTGGGAGGGCTTCTAGTGTCCCGGTCCCACAGATGGACCTCCAGATGGCACCTGGTTTTTTTGGCCACTGTGTGACATAGAGTATTGGACTGGATGGGCCACTGGTCTGATCCAACATGGCTTCTGTTATGTTCTTATGTTCTTGATGCCCACCAAGTATTTTTTAAATGGGTGGGCTTTTTTTGTAGCACGAATTCCTTAGGCCACACACCCCTGATGTAGCCAATCCTCCAAGAGCTTACAGTAGGCCCTGTACGAAGAGCTCTGTAAGCACTTGGAATTTCCAGAAGAAGCCTTTTGGAGGTTAGTGCCATTTTGAAATTTGACTGGAGACGTTCTGTCCCATTTCTCCATTGGGAATTCTATGTGCAGCCTTTGGACGCACGGAAAAAGAATCTTATGGGTTTTTCAACTTTTTGCAACTTATTGATGCATCAGAAACACTTCTATATTTTTTCTGAGCTTCTGCCTTTGGTTGAGAGATGTGGTTGGAGCACCCTATGCTAGAAGAGAATTCGAAGCAGGAATAATCAAGTCGACCTTGGGCTGTATCAACGGAAGTATCCAGATCACGTGATGTGATGGTATCGTTTACTCTGCTCTGGTAAGACCTCACCTGGAGTCTTGTGTTCAGTTTTGGGCACCACATTTTGAGAAGGATATAGACAAGCTGGAGTGGGTTCAGAGGAGAGCGACAAAGATGATGAAGGGTCTGGAGACCGAGTTCTATAAGGAAAGGTTGAAAGAGCAGGGAATGTTTAACCTGGAGAGGAGGTGGCTGAGAGGTGATAGGATCACCATCTTGAAGTCCTTTGTAATGTACTGGGAGACGAGACGTGGTTAAGGCATTGGTCTTTAATCGCTGGTACATTACAGAACTGAGGAACACGCGGCCGGGTCCGCTAATATATACATGCACCCCGGATCAACCCCCCTGCTGGCCAGCCCAATCCTGGCCAGTTAAACTTCCCGCGCTTGGTCTTGATTGGCGGTGACTATTCCCGCGCTGCGCCAGGTAACCCGAGGACGTCCCGGCTTGCGCGGCGCGGGTGCAGAGTCCGATACTCTACACTCCTCCCCCCTTAGTTTAAACCACATAGTCCCGGAGGTACGCAGGTGTTCTCCGTTCCCGTGTCGATCTCCTCGGGGTCGCTCTTGGTGCGGAGGCTGGTTCCGTTGTGGGCGATGCTGCTTCTGGCTGCGGGATGTTGGGGTCTGTTTCGGGCTCCGGCTCTGGTTCGGTGTCTCTGGGGGCGTCATACGTGGGTAGTTCCTGTATTGGCGAGCGCCCCTCCGGACCTTCGGTTGCCCGCGGTTCCCTATTCCCTACCTCCTCTGTTACTTCAGGTAGGGTGCGGCGGCGCAGCTGATCTATGTGTCGCCTTAGTACCTGGCCCCCTTCGGTGGTCACTTCGTATGACCTGGAACCTGTCACCCTAAGGACTCTCCCCGCGACCCACTCGGGACCGCTTGCGAAGTTCTTCGCGTATACCGGGTCCCCCGGAAAGAACCCCCGCACCGCCTCCCGGACCTCTGGGGACCCGCGGACCTCGGGGGCCCGGTCGGGGTGCAGCCTGTCTAGGCGTGTTGTCAGTTTCCTCCCCATAAGCAGTTCTGCGGGGCTGGATCCCGTTATCGGGTTTGGGGTGATCCTGTTGTGGAACAGGAAGGCTGAGAGGCGGTGGTCCCAATCCCCTTGTACTATTCTCCCCAGTGCTTCCTTGGTGGTCCGCACCATCCGCTCCGCCTGGCCGTTGGTGGCCGGATGGAAGGGTGCGGATCTTATGTGTCGTATGAGGTACCTCTCCGTGAACTCCCTGAATTCCCGGGAGGTGAATGCAGTTCCGTTATCCGTCACCAGGGTGTCTGGGATCCCGTGCGTGCATAGGACCCTCCTGAGTGCCCGGACGGCTGCTGCCGTGGAGGTCGAGGCTACTGGAATCACCTCCAGCCATTTTGTGTAGGCGTCCACAAGTATAAAAAAGATTTGGCCCTGATACGGGCCTGCAAAATCTAAGTGGAGGCGGGACCATGGTCGCCTGTTAGACTCCCATCTGTGGGCCGGGGCTGATGGGGGATCGGGCCGGGATTCTTGGCAGGGTTGGCACCTCCTCACCCACCCCTCTATCTCCTCATCCATGCCCGGCCACCACACATAACTACGGGCCAGGGCTTTCATCCTCACGATGCCCGGGTGGGTCTCGTGGAGGTCTTCCAGTACCTGCTTGCGCAAGGGGGGGGGGACTACCACCCGGCTGCCCCAAAGCACACACCCCTTGTGGGTTGATAGCTCGTCCTTCCTGGACGCGAACGGCCTGAACGCGTCTTCGACTTTGCCTGATGGCCACCCCCTCCCCACCCAGTCCCTGACCCGTGCCAGGATGCGGTCCCTCCCTGTTGCCCGAGCCACCTCCGCCGCGTGCAGGGGGCGCTCGGGGAGCGATTCCATGAGCATTACCCCGTGTGCAGGGGCGGGGTCCGGTTCTGTCATGGGGAGCGGCAGGCGGCTGAGGGCATCGGCGTGTCCCATGGCTTTACCCGGGCGGTGGACCAGTTCATACGTGTAGGAGTTCAGGAACTGGTTCCACCTCAGGACCCTCTGGGATAGGATTTGGGGGGTCTGACGGTCTGGAGCTAGGAGCCCCAGGAGCGGCTTGTGGTCAGTGGCGATGGTGAAACGCCTACCGTAGAGGTAGTCGTTGAACTTGTGCACCCCCGCCACGATCGCCAAGGCCTCCTTGTCGATTTGAGCGTAGTTCCGCTCCGCTGGGGATAGAGTCCGTGAATAGTACGCGACTGGCACTTCCCTCCCGTCCGGGAGTTGGTGCCCCAAAACCGCTCCTACTCCGTAGGGGGAGGCGTCGCAAGCTAGGATCAGGGGTAGGTTTTCGTCGTAGTGGTGAAGTACCGCGTTAGAGACCAAGAGGTCCTTCACTGCTTGGAACGCCGCGGCTTGGCGTTGGCCCCAGACCCACGGGGCCTGTTTATCCAGCAAACGGTGCAACGGTTCCGCTACGGCGGCTTTGTGCGGTAGGAACGTGTGATAAAAGTTCAACAATCCTAAAAAACTCTGTAGTTCTGCCTTGCATTTGGGCGCAGGCGCCTGGACTATGGCCCTGGTCTTGTCCGCCGTCGGGTGTATCCCCGCCGCGTCCACGGCGAACCCCAGGAACTCCACTCGCGGGACACCTAACAAACATTTCTCCTTTTTGACTCTCAGCCCCGCCGCTTGGAACCGTCTGAGGACCTCGCGCAGGCGGCAGCAGAACTCTCCTTCATTGGGGGCGGCGATTAAAACGTCGTCAAAGAAGGGTTGAACTCCGGGGATCCCTTTAAGGAGAGAGTCCATTATGCTCTGGAATATCCCCGGAGCCACACTGACCCCGAACTGCAGCCTTTTAACCCTGAACGCGCCCCTGTGGGTCACAATCGTCTGCGCCTCCGCTGTCTTAGCGTCGACCGGCAGTTGCTGGTATGCTTGTGCTAAGTCCAGCTTCCCAAAAACCTTCGCCCCGGCTAGCGCTGCTAGGACGTGGCTGACCACCGGGACTGGGTAGGGGTTGTCTTGTAGCGCCTTATTGATCGTGCACTTGTAGTCAGCGCAGATCCTCACCTCCCCATTGGGTTTGACGGGCGTTACTATGGGGGTTTCCCATTCCGCGTATGTTACCGGTTCTAAGACGCCCTGGGCCGTTAGGCGGTCCAGTTCTGCCTCTATTTTCGGCTTGAGGGCGAACGGGACGCGCCTCGCTTTAAGCCTTATGGGCCTGACCATTGGGTCAATCGGTAGGGTGATGGGCGGACCCTTATAGCTCCCCAACGACCCGTCAAAGACCTCGGGGAACTCCCGGCAGACCCCGTCGAAAGTGCTTGCCTGCAAGTGGTCCACCCCCACCAGCTGGATCCCCAGGGGATTGAACCAAGCCAACCCTAGAAGTGTGGTCAGTTGGCGCTTGACCACTAGGATGTCTAGGGGCCCCCTGAAACCCCTTCTTTCCACATGCACCCGGGCCCACCCCACGATGTGTACTGGGTTCTTCTGAAAGTCCCTCAGTACGAAGTCCGCTGGCCTCGTTTGAAGGCGGCGGCGGGGGCATAGTTTCTTGAGGGTTTCCTCCGAAATGATAGAGATGGAGGAACCCGAGTCCACTTCCATGGTGCAGGGGGCGCCCTCGATTAGGACCGACATTTTGACCTTGTCTGGGGCCGAGAGGGGCAAGTTCAATACCTGCAGAGTGGTGGATGCCGTCGTGTGGGTGTCCAGGGAGTCGTGATGCGCTGATGGTTGTCGGCGGCTGTTCTTGGCCCGGCAAGCCCGAGCGATGTGGCCCGTCTTTCCGCAGCTGCGGCAGTCCAGGTTGCGGTACGGGCAGTCCCGGCGCTCGTGGGGGTCGCCGCAGCTGGCGCACCTGGGACCGGTGGTGGCGGTGGCCCTCTCCGTCGCTCGCTGTCTAGCGGGGGCCCTTGTGTCCGTTCTTTGGGGCCGTCGGAGTTGGAACGCTTCTTCCTCTGTTCGGTCTTCTGGCTCCGTTTCTCCTTGGTGGACTGCTTCACCTCGTGGCTGGCCGAACGCCTTGGTGGCCCTCTCGAAGGCCGTCGCCTCGTTGAAGGCTTGTTGTAGCGTTAGCTCCTCCTTCGCGAAGAGTTTCTGCTGCAATCGCTCGTCGCGGAGGCCCCAGACGAAACGGTCCCGCAGGGCTTCGTCCCTTTTATCAAAGTTGCAATTTCCGGCGATCTGCCGAAGGGCCGCCAGGTAGACCGCCGCTGTCTCCCCCGACTTTTGGTCCCTCTTGTGGAAGAGGAATCGGCGGGCGACGATGGACGGTTGGGGTGAGAAGTGGCCCGTGAGGAGCCTCACGACTTCCCGGTAGGTCCTCTCCGTCAGCTTAGCTGGAGCGGAGAGACCTCGTGCGATCTCGAAGGTCTCTTCTCCACAGACGCTCAGCAGGACGTCTCTCTTTCTTTCGTCATCGTCGATCAGGTTCGCCCGCAGGTAGCACTCGACCCTTTCGGTGTAGGTCTCCCATCTCTCGGGGTGCTCCGGGTTGAATTCCGCAAGATGGCCCGTCGTTACACTCGAGTTCGCCATGGTGGCGGCGGCTGCCCGATCCTGCGGTCTCTCGCCGTCCTCGTCTCCTGCCGGACCTATCTAGATCCCATCCTCGTCGCCAGTGTAATGTACTGGGAGACGAGACGTGGTTAAGGCATTGGTCTTTAATCGCTGGTACATTACAGAACTGAGGAACACGCGGCCGGGTCCGCTAATATATACATGCACCCCGGATCAACCCCCCTGCTGGCCAGCCCAATCCTGGCCAGTTAAACTTCCCGCGCTTGGTCTTGATTGGCGGTGACTATTCCCGCGCTGCGCCAGGTAACCCGAGGACGTCCCGGCTTGCGCGGCGCGGGTGCAGAGTCCGATACTCTACATCCTTGAAGGGCTGTCATATAGAGGATGGTGTGGAATTGTTTTCTGTGGCCCCAGAAGGAAGGACCAGAACCAATGAGTTGAAATTAAATCAGAAGAGTTTCCGGCTCAACATTAGGAAGAACTTCCTGACCGTTAGAACAATTCCTCAGTGGAACAGGCATCCTCGGGAGGTGGTGGGCTCTCCTTCCTTGGAGGTTTTTAAAACAGAGGCTAGATGGCCAGCAATGAAGACCCTGTGAATTCGGGGGGAAGTGTTTGTGAGTTTCCTGCATTGAGCAGGGGGTTGGACTCGATGACCTTAGAGGTCCCTTCTAACTCTAGGATTCTATGATTCCTCACCATTAGAGTAGTTCCTCAGTGAAACAGGATGCCTCCTCGGGAGGGGGTGGGCTCTCCTTCCTCGAAGGTTTTTAAACAGAGGCTAGATGGCCATCTGACAGCAATGAAGATCCTGTGAATTCGGGTGGAGGTGTTTGTGAGTTTCCTGCATTGTGCAGGGGGTTGGACTCGATGACCCTAGAGGTCCCTTCCAACTCTATGATTCTGTGATTCTATGTTTCTATGACCTCCTGTTCATTGGGACTTCTTTGATGGAACTGTGAAACTTTGTGGGGGGGGAGTATTGTTATTGCTCTTTAGTCTTCTATCGAACGTATTTCTAAGATTTTGTTCCCCATTGAGGATGGCACCCCTCATTTGAACTGTTGTCGAATGAAATCAATTGTCCACGGTTCCAGTGATTTCGTGATTTGGGGTTACGGTGCCTTTGGTATTCTTGCCTTTGGTATTCTTGCTACACGCACCTGAAGCTGGCAGGCAAGAAGGCCGGTGGCAGCTGGGCTGTCGGGAGTCCTTTTTGGAGAGCTGCTTGTTTGATGAGCGCATTCCAAAGCCTCCGTCTCTTTCTTGGCTCCGCCGGTCGTGGCTCTCTGACCCTGTTGCTATAATAGGCAGGTGCCTGCTGTCTCGCATGCCAAAGAGGAAACGGCGGCTGGAGGGAGACAATGGAGCCAGGCCCGCGGGATTCGTGCACGGCTGTGCGACTGCCCCAGGGTAGAAAGGAGATCTCTGCCAAGCCAGCCAGCAGAGTGAGAGAATGTTCACCTCGAGGTCACTGGTCCAATTCCAGCTTGGGGAGATTGGAGGGGGAGGGTGACCGAAAGCCATTGTTATCTAACAGCTGTTCAGCCAGAGTTCAGCTCCTTTTTGGGCCTAGCAGTTCCCTGGGCTTCAAGGGAAGGGAGGGTTGTCAGATGTTGTGAACATGCCAGTTTCCACCAACAGCGGCTGGTGCTTGCAGGAGAACAACAGTCACCTTATTGGTCCTGAGGCCAACAACAGCAGGGTGTAGCGGTTAGAGAGTCAGGCTATAATCCGGGAGGGGAAAAAGGAAAGGTCCCCTGCGCAAGCACCAGTCGTTTCCGACTCTGGGGTGACGTTGCTTTCACAATGTTTTCACGGCAGACTTTTTACGGGGTGGTTTGCCATTGCCTTCCCCGGTCCTCTACGCTTTCCCCCCAGCAAGCTGGGGACTCATTTGATCGACCACAGAAGGATGGAAGGCTGAGTCAACCTCGAACCGGCTGCCTGAAAACCCACCTTCCACCGGGGATCGAACTCAGGTCGTGAGCAGAGTTTAGGACTGCAGTACTGCAGCTTTAACACTCTGTGCCACGGGGCTCTTATAATCCGGGAGACACCCATGTGAATTAATGCCAGCATCTCCCCTTCTCCACTTGCTACCTATTTATTCATTTGAAATCAGACCTTTTTTGAGCTTAAACGCCAGGAACGCAGTTCCGGCTTGCCTAGTGTCAGAGCACGTGGCCTAATATGCAAATAAGAACATAAGAGAAGCCATGTTGGATCAGGCCAATAGCCCATCCAGTCCAACACTCTGAGTCACATAAGAAGAAGAAGATATTGGATTTATATCCCGCCCTCCACTCTGAAGAGTCTCAGAGCGGCTCACAATCTCCTTTACCTTCCTCCCCCACAACAGACACCCTGTGAGGTAGAAGATATTGTATTTATATCCCGCCCTCCACTCCGAAGAGTCTCAGAGTGGCTCACAATCTCCTTTACCTTCCTCCCCCACAACAGACACCCTGTGAGGTGGGTGGGACTGGAGAGGGCTCTCACAGCAGCTGCCCTTTCAAGGACAAACTCTGCCAGAGCTATGGCTGACCCAAGGCCATGCTAGCAGGTGCAAGTGGAGGAGTGGGGAATCAAACCCGGTTCTCCCAGATAAGAGTCTGCACACTTAACCACTACACCAAAGAACATAAGAGAAGCCATGTTGAATCAGGCCAATTGCCCATCCAGTCCAACACTCTGTGTCACATAAGAACATAAGAGAAGCCATGTATATATACACACATACACACACACACATATATATATATACACACACACACACACACTGTGGCTAATAGCCACTGATAGACCTCTGCTCCATATTTTTATCCAATCCTTTCTTGAAGCTGGCTATGCCTATAGCCGCTATGAAGCTGGCTATGCTTGTAGCCGCCGCCACCTCCTGTGGCAGTGAATTCCACATGTTAATCACCCTTTGAAAGGAAGGCATTGAAAAGGTGTGAGGTCCCTTGATATGTGATGGCCAAAACTCCCTTTGGCGTTCAATTATGCTTGTCACACCCTTGCTCCTGGCTCCACCCTCAATGTCTCCTGGCTCCACCCCCAAAGTCTCCTGGCTCCGCCCCCAAACTCCCCAGATATTTGGTTTTAGGATATTTCTTGAATTGGACTTGGCAACCCTAAGTGTGAACGTCCACCTTTGTCATTCTTGTTGCGTTTTTGATTTGATAGAAACATAGAGTAGAAGGGACCCCAAGGGTCACCTAGTCCAACTCCCTGCCCAATACAGGAAAATCACAGTTACCTCCCCCCCCCATACTCCCCCATTGACCCCTGCTCAATACCCAGAGGAAGGCCAAAAAATAAAACCTCTAAAATCCCTGGACTTATTTATATAGGGAAGGTACTGACTGTGGGAGAGCTGTTATTTTTGAACAGGAACGCAGTTCCAGCTGGCTTGGCCTCGAGGTGTGGTCTAATATGTAAATGAGTCCCTGCTGGGCTTTTTCTATAAAAAAAATAAAAGCCCTGATCACATCCAGTGTGAGTTCCCTTTTCTGCAAAGCTGCATCTGCTCATTGTACCTGATCCCTCATCTGATGAAGTGCGGTTGGAGCACAGGAAAGCTGACATCCTGAATAAACCTTGGTTGGTTTTAAAGGTGCGACTCAACTCCTACCTTGTTCTATTGCTTGAGACCAACACGGCTGCCCTCTTGGAGCTACGTACTTAGGGGAGTGTGAGAACGCTTGGTTTTTTTTCCCCTTGCGTCCATAGTAAATGGTTTTCAGTCTTGATCTGTGAGTCAATAATAATATTTTTGGAGGCAGCAAAATGTTTCCAAGGAAAGCATTGCTATAAATACTCACCTATGACTTCCTGAATCTGTTTGGTGTCTTCTTTTCCACTGGCACCTGCATCGCATCCTCCTACACGTCGAGCGGTCAGTCCCAGCCAGTCGTGGCCACAGCAGGGGATTCTCATGCAGGGCCAGCCCCAGACTCTCTGGACATATGAAGCTGCCTTCTACTGAATCAGACTCTCAGTCCATCAAAGTCAGTCTTGTCTACTCAGACTGGCAGCAGCTCTCCAGGGTCTCCAGCTGAGGTTTTTCACGCCTACTTGCCTGGACCCTTTTGAGTTGGAGATGCCGGGGATTGAACCTGGGACCTTCTGCTTACCAAGCAGATGCTCTACCACTGAGCCACCATCCCTCCCTAATGCTTATGAGGCTCTCCAGGGTCTCCAGCTGAGGTTTTTCACGCCTACTTGCCTGGACCCTTTTGAGTTGGAGATGCCGGGGATTGAACCTGGGACCTTCTGCTTCCCAAGCAGATGCTCTACCACTGAGCCACCATCCCTCCCCAATATGAAGCTGCCTTCTACTGAATCAGACCCTCAGTCCATCCAAGTCAGTCTTGTCTGCTCAGACTGGCAGCGGCTCTCCAGGGTCTCAAGCGGAGGTTTTTCACACCTACTTGCCTGGACCCTTTTTAGTTGGAGATGCCAGGGATTGAGCCTGGGACTTTCTGCTTGCCAAGCAGATGCTCTGCCACTGAGCCGCAGCCCCATTCATGGCTCTCCAGGGTCTCAAGCTGAGGTTTTTCACGCCTATTTGCCTGGACCCTTTTTAGTTGGAGATGCCAGGGATTGAGCCTGGGACTTTCTGCTTGCCAAGCAGATGCTCTGCCACTGAGCCGCAGCCCCATTCATGGCTCTCCAGGGTCTCAAGCTGAGGTTTTTCACGCCTATTTGCATTGGCCCTTTTTAGCTGGAGATGCCGGGGATTGAACCTGAGACCTTCTGCTTCCCAAGCAGATGCTCTACCACTGAGCCACCCTCCCTCCCTAACACTTATGAGGCTCTCCAGGGTCTCAAGCTGAGGTTTTTCACGCCTATTTGCCTGGACCCTTTTTAGTTGGAGATGCTGGAAATTGAACCTGGGACCTTCAGCTTACCAAGCAGATGCTCTACCACTGAGCCACAGCCCCATTCATGGCTCTCTAGGGTCTCGAGCTGAGGTTTTTCACACCTATTCGCCTGGACCCTCTTTTGGAGATGCCAGGGATTGAACCTGGGAACTTCTGCTTCCCAAGCAGATGCTCTACCACTGAACCACCCTCCCTCCCTAACACTTATCCGGGTCTCCAGCTGAGGTTTTTCACGCCTACTGAATCAGACTCTCAGTCCATCAAAGTCAGCATTGTCTTCTCAGACTGGCAGCGGCTCTCCAGGGTCTCAAGCTGAGGTTTTTCACACCTATTTGCCTGGACTCTTTTTAGTTGGAGATGCCGGGGATTGAACCTGGGACCTTCTGCTTGCCAAGCAGATGCTCTACCACTGAGGCACCCTCCCTCCCTAACACTTATGAAGCTCTCCAGGGTCTCCAGCTGAGAATTTTCACACCTATTTGCCTGGACCCTTTTTTGGAGACGCCAGGGATTGAACCTGGGACCTCCTGCTTCCCAAGCAGATGCTCTACCACTGAACCACCGTCCTTCTGGCGCTCTAGGGTTGCCATGTCCATTTCAAGAAATATCTGGGGACTTTGGGGGTGGAGCCAGGAGACATTGGGGGCGGACCCAGGAGGAAGGTTGTGACAAGCATAACTGAACTCCAAAGGGAGATCTGGCCATCACGTTTAAAGGGACGGCACACCTTTTAAGTGTCTTCTCTCTATTGGAAATAAAGCAGGATTAGATCACCCTTTTGGGGGGGGGGGCTGTCAGAGAATTGGACCCTCTGTTCTGATCTTTTTGAAACTTGGAGGGTGTTTTGAGGAGAGGCTCCAGGTGCTATGCAGAAAATTTGGTGCTTCTAGCTCAAAAAACAGCCCCCTCCAGATCCCCAGATTTCCACAGATCAACTCTCCAGTATACCTATGGGAATCGGTCTCCATAGGGAATAATGGAGTTCCAGCAGACATTTCCCTCCCCACCCGCACCCCCCGCTTTCTGATGACCCTGAAGTGGGGGGAGGGTCTCCAAACCAGATTATTCTCTGCCCCCACCGGGGAATTGGCAACCCTGCACCCATCCTGCACTGATAATTTCACTGAGTCACATGAGGGTGCCCAGTTAGGTACCCCCAGAAGGCCAGTGCCCTAGACAACTGTCTAGTGGCAGGGCCGGCCCGGTTCTCATGACGCCACGCAGCCAATCAGCTGTACGGGCAGGTCAGCTGAAAGTAAAAGGTGGGACAGTTGTTCAAAAAGCGCCAACTAGCGTTGGAAAAAGGAAGGTGTTCCAAATCGTCGTGAAAATCAGAGAGAAGCTCTCGACGTCCTCCATCAGTAGACAGCTCGTGTGGTGTAGCAGTGAAGAGTGTTGGGCTAGTATCTGGGAGGAACTGGGTTTGAATTTCCAGTTGTGCCATGGAAGCTCGCTGGGTGACCATGGGCTAGTCACGCACTCTCAGCCCAACCTACCTCCCAGGATTGTTGTGACAATGAAATGGAGGAGAGGGTGATGTAAGCTGTTTGGATTCCCACTGTTGGGGAAGCGGAGTACACATTAGAAGAAGACATTGGATTTATATCCTGTCCTATACTCTGAATCTCAGAGTGGTCACAATCTCCTTTACCTTCCCCAACCTCACAACCCTGTGAGGTAGGTGGGGCTAAGAGAGCTCTTCCAGGTGCTGCCCTTTCAAGGACAACTCCTACTAGAGCTATGGCTGACCCAAGGCCATCCCAGCAGCTGCAAGTGAAGGAGTGGGGAATCAAACCTGTTCTCCCAGATAAGAGTCCACACACTTAACCACTACACCAAACTGGCTCTCAGACTGCAGAAGAAGAAGACTGCAGATTTGTATCCTGCCCTTCTCTCTGAATCAGAGACTCAGAGCGCCTTACAATCTCCTTTATCTCCTTCCCTCACAACAGGCACCCTGTGAGGTGGGTGGGGCTGAGAGAACTCTCACAGCAGCTGCCCTTTCAAGGCCATTCCAGCAGCTGCAAGTGAAGGAGTGGGGAATCAAACCCAGTTCTCCCAGATAAGAGTCTGCGCACTTCACCGCTACACCAAACTGGCTCTCAAATTAATATCAAATAAATTAATTAATTCCTCAAATTCATCATAAATAATTAAATAAATATCTACTGAAAGCCCTCCTGATAGGCTCTCGTTTCCAGTAACAAAATGGACTCAATTTCAAGAATATTAAAGGAAAGAGGAGTTTTGGAAGACTAATAATAAATAATAAGACTGCGTTCCCATGAGTTGGCTAAAGACCGCAATGCTCTCTCGGTATGTATGAAGTCCTTCAGTCCCAAAGGAAATATTGGGGTGTCATTTCAGCAGAGTCGTTGCCAAACCATCTCCTGAAGCGATTGGATGACTTGTTCTATCTCAGTGCTTTTCCTGGAATCCCCCACCCCCATCTGATCCTTGGAATGAGGGGGGGGGGGGGAGAGAAAAGATTGCTCAAACCTCCTTTCCCCTAGTAAACAGTACTTGTTTTCCTTTGAGCGGCTCCGGTGTCTAAGTCCCTTTGCCAAAAGCGAGACAATCATCTGTCTAATAGGAAAGCGTCTCCAGATGTTTGGAAAGCAAGTTTGAGTTATGGTCGAACAGGGATCTTAACACCTCCATGGAGGAAAAAAAAACATGTTCTTGTATGGCCCAGCGATGCCGGGAAAAGGCAAAAAGAGAGGGCATATCGTTTTCAGAGGAGGGGAGAGGTTCCCTGGGTGAAATTCAATCTCGCTTCCATTGTTAGAAGCCAAGGAGGACTGAAAGCTTGCTCACTGCATCTGCTGAAATAGGTACGGTTCCTCCTTAAACGCTTCCAGACCGAGCATGGATTTCCTTTGATAACCAGGGACAGATTAACCAGTGAGCCTGTCTGGACATCTGCCCAGAATTGCGTGTTTGCGAACCTTTCCTCAAAGGGTTGCCAAGAAGACAGTTGCGACAAGGCATATCGTATCGAGCAAATTTAGAAACCTTGGACAGAGATCCGCAAATAATTCTTTTTTTAAAATAAACACATTGGGAAGGGAAATATATCATCACTGTTAGCCCAGGCCTCTTTTCTTCTGGGGGAGCTGAGGAAGAACCTAGCACCCTTTGGTTTCCCCATCAAAACCTGAGACCAAGTTTACTATTGCATAGGGTTGCCAATGTCCAGGTGGTGGCTGGAGATCTCTCGCTATTATGATTGATCTTCAGGTGACAGAGATCTGTTCCCCTGAAGAAAATGCCTGCAGAAGAAGAAGACTGTAGATTTATACCCCACAATTCTCTCTGAATCA